>NC_142928.1:103571321-103598821 GCF_046866305.1 Octopus bimaculoides
ATAATGGGGCTCTGTTTTACGTGATATGATAATTAGATTAGCTGAAGTTACTGAGTCAGTAGTATCGTTGAAAAATGACACTGCTGATATATAAGTTATGGGCCACTAACATGATTTAATACATTCAGAATCACCTTCAATTATAGCAATTTTCTCCTTCACTGGATCCCAACTTTATCCAGCAGTATACGTATTATCAACTTCGGAACTTTTACGTTGTCGCCTGATATGCTAGAAATAGCAGCCATATACCACTAAGCACACCTTAAACTCTTAAAAGTAGAAGGAAATATTTAACACGTAGTCCTAAATGTACGATAAACAAGGTAGTCATAGTTAGAACACTTTTGGTTCTATGTCTGCTCGATAAAGTTTACCAAGGTCTAAATAGTACTGGCTCTGCTTATATTTCATTCAAAGCCAATACTAAAGAAAGTAGACGCAAACAAATATTTACCAATCAAGTTTTTAGGATATAATAGATCAGTGAGTTTATAACAATGTACCTGATTGTATGCGTAAGTTTATAATGAATGCGTGTAGATATGTAAAGTTGAAGGTGTGTGACGTAGTGGTTAGGCCATTGCACTCACGATGGCAAAATGGGCTAACAAAATGTGCAACTGGTCCAAAACCGAAGCCATGAAAACTCCAGTGAACGACATACTGTGCTCTCGAGTTGAAGTCGTCATCTGCTAATGATATGGCGTAGAGCAACGAAAGGAATTATTGCGTGATAAAAATTTTCTTGGTTCTTTTAAGATATATAAAATACAATTTGGATATAAAATACAGTGGTTTAAGTAAACATATCTAATAATATCATATGGAGTAGGGGGTGGAAAAGGCTGCAGTTTAACCATTAATACAAGTTAAGTCATTGGATTGAAGCATGAAACTGAAATTTATGTTCAAATCTAATTTGCTCCATCTATTGGATAGATATTAAGCTAGTATGTATTTATATATAAACATATACATACATATATACATACATGCATGCATGCATACATTCATGCATACATACATACATACATACATACATACATACATACATACATACATATAAGCATACATGCATGTACGTATGTTTATATGTGTGTGTGTGTGTGTGTGTGTGTGTGTGTGTGTGTGTGTGTGTGTTTGTGTAAAATTAGAATGCAAGAAGATGAAATAAACAGGTAAATCTCGAACTTACTCAGTTGAAGATGTGCGGGTACACAGCTATTGTTGAATCATATAAATGAAAAATATGTATAGTATGTGAAACACTCAGCAATTGCCAGCTTATATTAATTCACAGAAACAATGTAGAATTTGGATTAAAGCCTGTTCACTCCGTCTGCTTGAATTATGATTCTTTGTGAATATTAACAGATTTCGCCATGTATACCTAGTGAAAGCAATTTTTTTCTGTATGATAGCATATGATAGCCGATACACGGGGAGGAGCTTTGTAAATCATACTATTAGGTTATAATCCAGGTGTTATAATATATGTGTCAGCGTGTGTATCAAACCCTGGGCATTACTGTCTCGTGGCTTAGGCCTAATAGGGCTTGTTACCAGGTTTCTATTGCGTATAAACGACCGACATCAAACACTATCCCCTGAACGGGATGCCAGTCCGTCGCAAGGTAACTCATTACAGCTGAGTGGACTGGTCAAACGCGAAATGAAGTGTTTTGTTCACGAATACAATGTCCCGCTCGGCTCGGTCTTGCGGTCTGTTACAACTAAGACGTCCCCCTTTTCCTACATATACATACATGCATGCACGTATACATACATGCACGTATACATACATACGTATATGCATACATACGTACATGCATACATACGTACATGCATACATGCGTACATGCATACATACGTACATACATACTTACCGCTATATATACATGTATAAACATACGCATACACACACATACACAAGCTTGTGTGCATACACACACACTCGTGTGCATATACACACACTCTCTCTCTCTCTCTCTTTCTCGCACGCGCGCACGCACACATACACAAACATATACCTACGTATTTATATATACATGTATATGTAGAAACAGAAGGGGAGAGATAGAAATAGAAATATGGAGAGAGAGAGAGAGAGAGAGAGAGAGAGAGAGAGAGAGAGAGAGAAAGAGAGAAAGAGAGAGAGAGCGAGAGAGAGAGAGAGAGATAAAGAGAGAGAGAGAGAGAGAGAGAGAGAGAGATGAATTGTTGTATTGTATTGAGATGAATTGAGGCTGTATTGTTTCCGTGAAACAAACGTCACAAAACGTTGCAGCCATGGTAGATGGCAGTTATTGAAAAATTCGTGCATTAGTATTGAATCCGGAACCACATAACTGCGAAGCAAACTTCGTTACAATACGGCTATGTCTAGGATCGTATATATATATGCATATTCATCATTTGTTGCTGTGTGCCGTATCCCTAAGGAGGGTACGGAGACATCCCTGAGCCTGTCTTATCAATGTAATGTTTCTTCTCACTGTCAAAAATTAAACCCAGTTGAAAACAGCTATTAAAGTTCATCTCATTCGTCTTCTAGTGATTCTCTGTTTCCTCAGTGACCACCACTATGAGTTTCGAAGCACCAGATCTACTGTTGACTTGCTCTGTCATGTCAGTGACTGTTAATCTATAACTCTTTGGAACTTCAATGAAAGTAATGTCATCAGCAAATCCTTTGACCAATATCTTACACGTAAACTCCCTGAACTAACCAACAATATACTTGATTCGCCTCTCATATCTTGATTCCTCTCTCATATCTTGATTCGCCTCTCATATCTTGATTCCTCTCTCATATCATGATTCACCTTTCACATCTCGATTCGTCTCTCATATTTTGATTCATCTCTCATATCTTGACTCGTCTCTCATATTTTGATTCGCCTCTATCATGATTCCTCTCTCATATCTTGATTCCTCTCTCATATCTTGATTCGCCTCTCATATCTTGATTCGTCTCTCATATCTTGATTCGCTTCTCATATCTTGATTCATCTCTCATATTTTGATTCGCCTCTATCATGATTCCTCTTTCACATCTTGATTCCTCTCTCATATCTTGATTCGTTTCATATCTTGATTCCTCTCTCATATCTCGATTCGCCTCTCATATCTTGATTCGTCTCTCATATCTTGATTCGTCTCTCATATCTCGATCCGCCTCTCATATCCTGATTCGTCTCTCATATCTTGATTCGCCTCTCATATCTTGATTCGTCTCTCATACCTCAGATCACACCATCGCAATGACTTTTTTCTGCTTCATAACTAAGCTGACTTTGGTGTAACCGAAGTTTTTTTTATGTATTACACAAAGTCTCTTAATGACCCCTTTATTATAATTTCTATAAATAAACACTTTTCTATAGATGATATCATTCTTCCTCTTTCCCTAATACAGTTCAGGCCAGGCATGTACTGGCTTCATAGACAGACATATCGAAACCATGTTTCAGTGTGGACATGAAAATCTACCTGCTTTCGTTATAGAACAAAGCATAATTCTTGCATATGTTAAAGAAACATCTTAGCACCTTCAACATCAATAGAAAAGAAAAGCATATAATTAAACCTAGTGGCACTCTCTGATGATCTAATCGTGCATGTGGTGATCGTCGTGGATCTCTGTCGTTCGACGATGAGAATTCAATTGTTTGACCAACTGAATAACCTGGTCCAGAATGAACGTGTAAGTGGCTGTGTATTTCACAGACACATCTACCATAAACATAATTCTTGGGCAGAATCAGCGTGACAAAAGTGCATAACAAAGTTGTACGTACAATTAAGCCGGTTGATTTAAATACAGCTTTATTTTACGCAGTTTCACTCGCAAACTAAGGGTTAACCCAAGGCTATAGACATTTGATCAAAATGCCACGCAATGGAATCGAACACGTGCTGTGGGTGTTGCAAAGCGAACTTGTAAACTATTCGACCATACTACGTCTACTCATACACACATATAGCGTCGCTAAAGCAGCAGGCCAAAGACTAAACTCTTTAGTGAAGCTCGGATAATTCTCCAGCTGTCAACATTTTCTGAACATTTTACATATCTCACATTTAAACGTTGCTCGTATTTTGTGCATTACTACTACTATCATCTACGACCACGTCTAAATGAATGCTATCTGGTTGATTGGCAAATACTGTTTCATCTCCAGTATATTACAAATACTGGCTCATATAATGCTATCTCTTCTGTTACTATTGATCTTTTGAACAATTAAATGCATACCTATACCTCCTCCATCCACTTTACCCCAATCATTCATTCTCGCGTCAGTACAGCTAGATATCACACCTAGAACCGTAACATATACAATTTACTCCCTTACTTCAGCTCCAGAGATGTTATATACGCAACTCAGCCTTCTCAGATTTGATGTAAAACGTGGTGATCTGAACCCACGACTGAGCTTCCACCATTTAATCTCACTTTTATTGTTAAAATGGGTGAGTGTTTTGGTTATTTGGCTCAACCCACCTCTTTTTTAGACATCTTCACATATTTCGTGAAAACACTGCCCTATGAGGACATCCCATCCGACTTACAACATGCTAATGCCTATACGATTAATTTCGAATAGATAATGAAATGAGTACAGTTTCATGACAGGCTCGTTTTGGGGAACTGTTTTATTTTATTCTATTTTTTTCCATTTTCACTTTTTTCTTTTTATCTTTCTCATTTCGTTTCGGTGGGAATTTTGCTGAATTTTTACTTATCGAAGTAAAGTAGCTACTGATTATCTACTAAAAGACAAACTTAAAGAGAGAGAGCGTGAAAGAGATCGCGAGAGGGAGCGAGAGAGCGAGAGAGAGAGAGCGAGAGAGAGAGCGAGAGAGAAGAGAGAAAGGAGAGAGTGAAGGAGAAGAAGGAAAAAGACGGAGGAAAAAGAGAATAAATGATAGAAAGAATAAAAAGGGAAGAATGAAATAAAGAAAGAGAAATGGAGAAAGAGAAATAAGCAAGTGTGTTCATAGTTGGCAAAATGAACGACAAAAATAAATAAAAAAAGTCGAAATAACAAATGTAAAAGCTAACAAGAAACAAAACATTACAAAGCAAAAATAAATAAATAAAACATAGCAAAAATCAAAACAAGAAAACGTACAAGCTGCAACGATGAGGGAGGTCGCAATTGGTGAGACTGACATCTAAGCTCTATTTCAAATTACTTTATAATGGTAATAGTGATGCCACTTGAGAAAAGCAATTATGCGACCGGATATTTGCTGAGCCAGAACCCGATATATTGTGTTGAATATAAATAAATGAATAAATAAAGAAATAACTAAACAAACAAATGAATACATACATAAATAAATATAAAATACGTTAAATCTTTCACAAATTACCAGGAATCTTTCACAAATTACTCCGGGCCAATGCTTGGCTCCGTTTGGTTTAGAGTTTTATGCTGATGGAACATAAATCATAAATTTCTTTCCCCTCGTGATGAGACAAAGCGCTGGCCTTTCCTCGAGGGGGATGGCTAGGTGGAGACACGAGTTACTAGAAACACCAGCTAAATCTATTGCAAATTTTAGCCAACTATCTTTATATATATAAAAGATACATTGGATGATATAGTTCTTGATATACTACGAATGAAAAGACTAGTCGCTCCACCCTGCAAAATGATGGGACGGTGACGGGTTGAATTTCTTAGATTAAAGGATAGCTCGAAAGAGCTGTAAAGTCTCATTTGTAGTAATAAGTGTGCTCCCCAATCACATAGTTGTGAGTTCAGTCCCATTGCGTGCCGCCTTGGGCAAGTGTCTTCAACTATAGCCCCCGGGGCAACCAAAGCTTTGTGAGTGAATTTGGTTGACGGAAACTAAAAGAATCTATATATGTATTTATGTATGTATGTATGTATGTATGTATGCATGCATGTATGTGTGTGTCTGTGTGTTTGTGTTTGTGTTGCTTATGTCAAAGTAACATAGCAGCTCGACAAAAAGAAACAGATCAAATAAATAGCAGGCCTTAAAAAAAAATAAGTACTCGGGTCGATTCATTCGAGTAAATCCCTTCAAGGTGGTGCCCCAGCGTGGCGGTTGTCCCTGTGACTGACACACAGAAAAGCTAGATCGTGCATAATATAGTCTTAGGTGTTCTGTGAAGAAGGTAGAAAAGACGAGGTTGTCATGAGAGAAAGCTTTTCCATAAGAAAGCTCCTTCTACTACTATTACTACTACTACTACTACTACTACTACTACTACTACTACTGTCACTAATGCAGATACATCCTTCATATAAAACAAGAGCTCTAGTACATATTATTCGCTGTTACATGAACAATAAATCGATATGGTATTAAATGTTCTCTACTCGGATGAAATTATTGTTGCTACGTAATAATAAACCAATTTATTTTGTTAAGTCAGTGGTAACATATTTAACGCAGAGAACATTAGTAAAGCTGACTAAAAATAATTATGTGATGAAGGAAAAAAGACTGTAGAGTGAAGAAAATGATAATTGTTAATGGTGTTTCAGTTAGTAGGACCGTCCTCCGAGTAGTGTTTCTCATAGTGTATGTAATACACACACACACACACATGTATGATGTATATCTATATCTATATATATATATATATATATAAGTTCAAAAAAAGACAAAAAACAATAACAAAAAACAACAACGTGAGGACGTGATACGGATAGTGTTGAGTGTATGATTCAATGCATGTATGTATATATACATAAGTTGCTTAATGTCAAACGAATGAGAAAGGAGTGCTCAGCATATGTTGTAGAGGACATGATTTTTTTGTATTCAATATTGAAACTGAATTTGTCTAGTGGCTCGTGTTTCACGCCACTGCGACCTTCAGGCGGAATCGAAGGAACTGTTTCGCCTGAAGAGGCTTTGTCGTGAGACAAACTCTCAGTTCCAGTCTCAATAGAAAAACTACACACACACACACACACACACATACACACACACACACACAAACACACACACAAATATATATATACAGAGTGTGGTGAATAAACTTGCGTCTAAATTATGCAAAAATGAAAATAATACTGACATCTCATTTTAACAGATATATTTACCAAAATTACATATAAATATCTTGAAATACTAAAGAGTAAATTTATTCAATAAAATCACCATTGGCTTCAACCACGGCCTCCAGACGACTTCGGAATCTCCTGCAGCTCTTGTGGACGGTCTTCGTGTTTAAGTTGGCGAATGATGCTATAATCCTGCTATAAAATGAATTCAGTTAGGGGTTAAAATAGCCTCATTAAGGGATAGTAATATCCAATATTATTTTTTGTGAATAATAATATTCATAAAATAATAGGCCTAAATATAAGTCGTGGTTTATAAACATTCAAAAGAAAATTAAGAAAATGGAGATATAGCATTAATATAATTTATTATCTGCAAAAATCCAGCATATTCTCTTACGGCTGTTTCAAGTAAGCCTAAAAGATTAAAATAGCAATTATTAAGTCATTATATCAGGCAGAAAAGATATACCGTTAGGTTATAAGGTGTTGTGTTTTCGAATCATCCCAGCAGACTCCTCTGCTATATCACCATTTCCTTGATTTTCCTATATATATATATGTGTGTGTGTGTGTGTGTGTGTGTGTGTGTGTGTGTGTGTGTGTGTGTGCGTGTGTGTGTATATATATATATATATATATATATATATATATATATATATATATATATATGCATATATATATATATATATATATATATATATATATATATATGCATATATATTTGTATTTGGTTTGCAAGATTCGTTATGTGAATTCGTGTGTTAAAGCATATTTTATTGTCTGGGGCAAGTCATTCTCTTTCAGTGCCTTATCATTTAACACACTCACCGGTTCAATTTCCAATCATTTAGTTATTTATTTTTTCTAAAATTTTTGTTGCGTCTTGCAACCTTTTCAATAGTCGTTGACTCTGTCTCTTATCCGAGCTGCATTCTTTTTGTTTGTGCGCATGTGTATGCATCAGTGTGCAAGTGTATAAACATATGTATGTATGTATGTATGTATGTATGTATGTATGTATGTGTGTGTGTGTGTGTGTGTGTGTGTGTTTGTATGTGTGTATGTGTGAGTAATTGTGTGTGGAAATCGAACCGTTGTGTTAGATAATAAGCACTAAAAAAGAATGACCTCCCCAGGCACAATAATATATATACACACACGCATATATATACACACACATATATATACTTTTTATTCGTTTCAGTCATTTGACTGCGGCCATGCTGTAGCACCGCCTTAAGGGTTTTAGTCGAAGAAATCGGCCGCAGGACTTATTCTTTGTAAGCCTAGTACTTATTCTTTCGGTGTCTTTTGCTGAACAGCTAATTTACGGGGACAGAAACAAACCAACATCGGATGTCAGTCGATACCGTGGTAACAAACCCACATTGTACATACATATATATACAATGGGCTTCTTTCAGTTTCCGTCTACCGAAATCACTCACAAAGCTCTGGTCGGCCTGAAGCTATAGGAAGAGACCCTTGCCCAAGGTGCCATGCAGTGGGACTGAATCCGGAACCATGTGATTGAGAAGCCAACTTCTTACCACATAGCCACGCCTATATAACAAAATTTTCTTCAATTAATTTACTAGTTTCGAAATTTCATGGTTTTCAAAAGTAGTGTAGTATGGAAAGTTCCTGGAGCTATATGGCATCTGTCCGGACGAATTGTGTAACCGATATATTAATTGTAAATAAATTTTCTTAAAGTCCATTATTGACTTGTTTCTTTTATACTTCTACTAGGATGGAAAAATCTTATTCTATTTTATACGCAAACACGCCCATACACGCGCACGCGCGCACACACACATACATAATGCGTGTATATATATAACAATAATATTAGGGATAAAAATCCAAATTTACAGGTAAAAACTCAATTCAATTCAATTTATTAAAAATTAAAATTAAATTAAGTTACACGGTATAAAATATAAATATATAGTTTTAGAGAAAAGAACCAAGGTTCATGAACTCATCGATGAAAATCCAGTCACACACACACACACATATGTATATATATATATATATATATATATATATATATATATATATATATATTGTGTTGGTGCATAATCATTGCGGCTTCTTTTCTTTTTTTGTTTTCAACAAATTTTATTCAACAAAAACAATAACAACATGTAACAAAAACATCTTTAAATGATTATTCTGGAGCATATTCACCATCTACTTCAATTACTGCTTCCCATTTGTTTGGCAGACGGTCAGACCGTTATTTAAAGATGTTTTTTGTTAAATATTGTTATTGTTTTTGTTGAATGAAATGTGTTGAAAAAAAGCCACTATAATTATGCACCAATCCAATATAAGTATGTATGCATGTATGTATTTACAGACGTATAAACACATATAATAGTCCTGTGTATTTGGTTATTTCCAGGAGATTGTACGACAGTACAAATACCTTCTTTATTTGATTTAAGGTATTCTTGATTCTTCTTGTTTTCTCAGATCAGTTTTAATGGTACACACCTATAATAAAGAGTTCCTGTTATGTCCATATCGTCTTTTTATATCGGGTAACTACACTGTAAAATACATTCTTTATTTAAAACAATAGTTAGTAATTCAAGGGGAATTTAGCTGCTATTTCCAGCATCTATCTCGATATCTTTTTTCTCGTTATTCTTCTCAATCACTTGACATCATTTTGTGAAATTGTAATTTAATATAGATATAAAGAAGACCTTTTAGAAATCGTTCGATTCTATAGAGGGGCCATCAAAATGGAATGACCAAACCCACCGAGCGAAGACAGAAACCAATCTGATGTTGAAAGCAATAATAATAATAATAATAATAATAATAATAATAATAATAATAATAATAATAATTATTATTATTATTATTATTATTATTATAAAAGATCAGACAAAGAAGACGTGTATATTAATTGACATGGGTATTCCCTCTGATCATAATATAGCGTCGAAAGAATTTGACAAGATCAGTAAATATAAAGACTTGCTAATAGAAATTGAAAAAATGTGGCTCCTCAAGGCGACTACCATACCAGTGATTGTAGGATCTCTAGGAATGATTAAAAAAAGGTACTGAAACCTATTTGAAAATGATACAATGCTTACCATCCCTACAGGAAGTGCAAAAAATCGTGCTAACTGGAACGACTCATGTACTGAGAAGAGCATTATCGCTGTGAAAACAACATCCATTCATGAACTTTTTTTTTCTTAAATACATGTTTTACCTGTGAATTTGCGTGTGTGAACTGGGAATACATACAACGAGTTTCTCTGCCCTAGGTGTACGGAAAACACTCGGCGAGAAATGGAAGAAAATTTGAAGAAAGAAGAAAAAAAACAACATAATAATAATAATAATAATCCTTTCTGTTATAGACACAAGGCCTGAAATTTTAGGGGCGGGGCTAGTCAATTATATCAACCCCAGTGCTCGACTGGTACTTATTTTATCGACTCCAAAAGGATGAATGGCAAAGTCGACCTCGGTGGAATTTGAACTCAGAACGTAAAGGGAGGCGAAATGCCGCTAAACATTTTGCCCGTCGTGCTATCAATTCTACCAATTCGCTGCCCTAATAATAAGAACCCTTTCTACTAAAGACACGAGGCCTGCAATTTGGGGGAGGGGATAAATCGATTACATCGACCCCAGTGTTTCACTGATACTTAATTTATCGACCCTGAAAGGATGAAAGGCAAGTCGACCTCGGCGGAATTTGAACTCAGACGTAGCGTTAGAAGAAATACCGTTAAGTATTTCGTTCGGCATGCTAACGACTCTGCCACCTCAACGCCTTCATCATAATAATAATAAGAAGAAGAAGAAGAAGAAGTGCACTCTGAGAGTGCAAACCTCTGCCAAGGCAACACCAGCATTCTCTAAATGATTAGCCAGAAATGATTTTTAAAACGAGAATATTTGAAATAAACTCGACTGCTCTCACAAACGAGAATACTAAAATTGAACCCGACCGCTCTCAAAAATTATGTTAAAAAAAAAACGAAAATAATTCAGAATCCTTGTCCAGTGCCTAATCGATCCCAGTGGTAGTCATGGAAAGGAAGGTGGAGTTGGAAAAGAGGTGTTTGTCAGAGAGTGAATTTAAAAAACGATGGACGCGTGTAGCACGCATGTTGGGAGTGAAAGGCCCTGCGTGAGCACGCTTGTGTGACTACCAGTAAGTCGGTGCTAAAGACAGGGCTCATCGTGTCGGAACATACCTGTTTTGAACACCTCATCATGTGATTTATTATTTGTGATTTATTTTTTGGGATTTATTGTTTGGGATTTATTGTTTGTAATTTATTGTTTGTAATTTATTGTGTTGTAGTTCATTCGATTTCATTGTACATGAAAAATTCTATTATATCATCCGTTTGTGTGTGACCCCAATCACATTGTATTGTCCCCTCTATGTTGGCCCGAATGGGTAATAAAAAAAACAGATGCCAGTTGTTGAGCGCTTTGTTGACCGCCTCCACTACTTTTAAATTTGTTTATCATTCAGTCTCTTTCTCGCCTTAACAACTAGAAAGCAGTAAAATGCCTCTCTTTCTCGGCTTTAAGAAAACAATGGTCGATCCGAGCGATGAGCTCCGCTGATAGCTGGCGCCGTCTTACACCCGACAAGAGCTATTCAACATATCCGTGGCAAGTATAGTGCAGAAGTTCTTAGCAACATGCAGTAAATAGTATTTCAATTTTGCTGATCAAATAAATTCTTTTCTTTTTTCCTTGTTAGTGTTGACTAATAATTTTATGAATATTGACGCTTTTCCATGGAGTAATCTAGTAATTTTATAATATGCAACAAGTGATTAATTTTTACCTTTTACTATCTGATAATTTTTATGAATATTGGGACGTATCAATATTCATAAAATAATCAGAAATATCGATGAAAAAATTTTAATTTGATTAGCAAAAATTAAGAAATACGCTTACCAAGCATTGCGTTTACCCCACACGGGACAGTGTCGGAGTCGATATTTATGAGGATTTTGCTGCGCGTTGATAAAATTACTAAATTACCACACGGAGAGGATCGATATTTATAAAATAACTAGTTACAGTAACGAGAGAAAATAAGAAATTGATCAATAAAAATGATTATGCTTGATACGCATTTCTGTACTACATTTAGCAAGAATAGTTCGGCATAAATCCACAAGACACTAATGCACAGGAACTGGACGAATGAGCGCAAAACGGTTTCATTTCCCTCGCCTTTTAGACAAACTCGGATGATAGCCACTATAATATACTTTATCTAGGACCCTCAATTCGTGATGGCATCGTAGGCGTGGTGTCGTGCTACAAGGTGTAGTTTGGGTAATTTTAGACCTGGCAGGGCCCATCCCTCTCCAGGTCAATTCTTCAGGTCACATAGACAAACATACAGCAGAAAGAAAGAAAATAAGAATCTACCTCAGCACGGAACTAATAAATTATTCATTGACTCTCAAAAGATGAAAGGCGAAGTTGACCCAGTCTGATGTGCCCCAGCCTCTGAAAACTTGATTAAACCCATTTGCGTTTACTGATGGTCAACTCTATCGAAGGCTTTCGATTAATCTAAATGGATTAGAACCCCAATTAAATATAATGAATAAGTCCCAATCGTGAACATCTACCTTGGGAAAATTAGGGATTCGCAGAAATCCCTAAATATCATTCAACACTAAATCAAGGGCTTACTTCCTTATTATGAACTTTGCTTTTCATCTTTCTGGGGTCAATAATAAATTATGAGATTCCTGAGCTGTAAAATGGTGAAATATTTAATAATGCCGAACGAGTTGCTTTTCAGTGATAGACTTAAACCATCGTCCAGTTTAACACCACCACCTGGTTCTTGAGCGCCTTTAGAAGAGGTCATTTTCTCGCAAGCATACAAACCAGGTCTCCAAGTTGAGAGTAATGTCCTGTCTTCTTCCACCAGCAGTGGAATAAATGACAAAAAAACACAACAAACAAAAAAGTAAAATACACGTATATTATACATTAAACGTAATCAAACACACCCGGGCACTTAGAATGCAAGAATTATTTTTGTATGTCTACATACACCAACATATATGAACACATTAACTCACTATTGTGCACACGTATATATATACATAAACGTGTTACATGTGCGCGCGCGCACACACACACACGCACACACGCACACACGCACACACGCACACACGCACACACGCACGCGCACATGCTCACACACGCACGGGACACACACACACACACACACACACACACACACACACACACACACACACCAATATGTAATTTTTCAGAGCTAAGATTACAATGTTAATATTAATCCATTTCCTAATGACCTTTAGAAATTCAAAATATACAACCTTAATTCCACCAGACTTGCTTGAGTCTGTCTGACACATATCGACTCCATCGTGGTTGTTATCAAATACAGTTTCAAATTTACTAAGATTATCAGCTAATTTCCACCGGAATATGTTTTTACTCTGTCAACCTACGCAGCCTGATCATCGCCAAAAATAAAATGCTGGCGTATTTTAGAAATGAACCCAACAGTTTTTATATGGTCATGCGGCACCAACCAAATTACCTTTAAATTATACCCCCGCGTCTATTAAAGGGCGATAGAGACTAGATAACGTGGTCCTAAATACACAATATCCGATAAACGTGCGAGATTCTTCTGATTAGGGTTACTTTGATCAGAGGTCTTGACAGTTTAAGAATGATTTTGGATAATGACCACACCAACGACCGATGAAATCGGTTTATCTAGAAATAGATAACCGACTAATTATTGGGTTAGGAGTTATCAACAAGTTTTGGAAATAACGTTTAGCAGCGTCACGTCAAAGTTCGTTGGATATTGAGAATTCCGTTAGTGCAATACAGCACACTATAAACATAATGTTACAGAATTTATACAATCATGCTACTCTATTCCTTCTACATATCACTAAAAACAAAAAAGGAAACAATTGCTTATTTGTTGCAGGACTGAAGTTCCACCATTAGACCCAAGTTATGCCCAAACCCAAAGGAATTTCGACGGGCTTCTGCTGGGCTCTAATCTTTACCAATTTTTAAAACAGATATTAAGTATTGTTACACGATAAATATAATATATACTTAAGATATGTGGACGACGTGTTAGCCATAACTAAAAAGACACAAGTACATTTAAGAAGAGGGAGATAAGCTAGAAATTCAACTCCGTTCTGAAATTCACAAGCACGAATCTTACATCAACAAGACTCCCGTTTTCAAATATAGATGTGAATTTTTTTCTGGAGATAACCCTGCAACCTCAGTCGATATTTAATCTCACCGATACTTCAACAGGTGTTGTGAAACCTCGCGTAGAATAATAGAACATGTAATTAAAACCCTTCTTAAGCGCGTTTTCAGTTTCATTTTGTTTTTGCTCATCCAGACAAAATTTGTTGTTAACGCGTAGTGTGGACTTGGATAAAAAACAAAACAAAACAAAACTCTTCTTTAAAGATAGCTTCAGTCGGAACCTTAATTTTAATAACCATTGCTTTTCTTTTTTTCATAGGAAATGCATTATATCCTGTTTCTAGATAAAATAATCGCGCCATTAGAGAGTGGAAATAGTACAAGATTCACTTAGTTATAGACATCCCAAACGTATATTCAAAGAAGGTTGCATAAAAGATAGACTTTATACACGTACGCTCGCACGCTCACCTGCACGCACACATATGTATATGTATATAGATAGATAAATAGATAGAGAGAGATAGGTAGACAGACAGACAGACAGATAGATAAATACATAGATACATAGAGAGATAGAGAGATAAATAAATAAATAGATAGATAGATAGATAGATAGATAGATAGATAGATAGATAGATAGATAGATAGATAGATAGATAGATAAATAAATAGATAGATAGATAGATAGATAGATAGATAGATAGATAGATAGATAGATAGATAGATAGATAGATGTTTTTATTGGAAAACTATATACAGATCGATGAAATAAGTACTCGTCTGGTATGAGGGTAATATGATATATTAAAACCTTGGCATTTCCACAATCCAGTGACTGAGACCAGCACAAGAGTTTATCTCATTTTGCAGATTAAAAAGATTTGTTTAGCATTATAGGGTGGTGCTACGTTTGGTGAATACAAATTTAGCAGGGCATAAGCGGAAGTCGATGTAATGAACGTTATGTAATGTACGTTATCCGGACTGTACTTCTCCCATCTCCGAAAGAGACTTGGTGGTCTTAGGTTGGATTACATTTTAGTTCCAGCTGACCTGGAACTAAACCACAACATAAATAATGAGTACACGTTTACTGGGATTCATTCAGTCGAATCCACAACTTCCATTTCCCTCCCATCCTTGAGTCTTCAACGCCTGATGGAGCTTTAGAGACATCATCATGACGTAGGGAGTGTTGTGGTTATTTTAACTAGAAGAGCCCATCCTAATACACGTCTCAACATGGAGTGGGGTTTCAAGAAACAGATAAAAAAAAGGGGGAAGATAGAAAACGGAAAAGGAAAACGTGAGGATGAGAGAGATCAAGAATCGATCGCAATACTAGACCAGTACAATTAAGTTAACATTAACGGGAATTGAATTGCATAGCGCAGAGATTCTATCTGACGGCCTACTGACTCAACCAAATTCATTGTTTCACGCTTACTTTATTGACTACGAGTAAAAGGATAAAACAGATTTAATTTGGCGACATTTAAACCTACAATGAAAATCAAAAAAAATAATTTGAGGAGTGCAGAGATTCATTGCTTCTCACGAATATTAACCCTGATACGCCGTATTCTCGCTAAAGCGGGAGTAAGTTGAACATCATCTCTGCTCCCGGTAAAGCAGTAATGAACAACTTGTTGTTGTTGTTGGGACTCCGTCGCTTACGACGTCGAGGGTTCCAGTTGATCCGATCAACGGAACAACCTGCTCGTGAAATTAACGTGCAAGTGGCTGAGCACTCCACAGACACGTGTACTCTTAACGTAGTTCTCGGGGATATACAGCGTAACACAGTGTGACAAGGCTGGCCCTTTGAATTACAGGTACAACAGAAACAGGAAGTAAGAGTGAGAGAAAGTTGTGGTGGAAGAGTACAGCAGGGTTCGCCACCATCCCCTGCCGGAGCCTCATGGAGCTTTAGGTGTTTTCGCTCAATAAACACTCACAACGCCCGGTCTGGGAATCGAAACCACGATCCTACGACCGCGAGTCCGCTGCCCTAACCACTGGGCCATTGCGCCTCCACTGTAATGAACAACACACACACACACACACACACACACACACACACACACACAGAAAAAAAGTCTGCAGCCGATTCTGTCCATTAGTTTGCCTGCTATCGTTACTATTGATCTGTATATGCAACTTTTTATTTTTTACCCAGGAGCCCAGATGGAGGGTAAAGATAGACACAGGGACCCAAGTCTGAGAGAATTAAACATCAAATATTCCAGAGCAGGGGTTCTAAACCATTTTTTTAATCTATAGATCCCTTTAATTGCTATTTTAATCTGGTGGACCCTTATAACCATTAAAAGTTTAAAAACTAGTTTTATAGAAACTTCTTTCAAAATTCCTTAACTTGTGTAGGTTGAACTATGTAAAATGTTAGAGAAAGAAACCTAACCGTTTCTTGCAATACATACCAATACATTTAGAATAAAAGTTTATCAGGGGTTCTTAAAATACTATTGTGGATCCTCAATTACTATTTTGTTACGTGGACCCCAAAAAGTCTTAAATGGACCCTCAAGGCCCATATGAACTCCGGTTGAGAACCACTGTTCGAGACAATCTCCCAGTGATTAACTGCTGCCGATATAGTCAATCACTAGTTTCCAGTTTCTCCGTACTCTGGATTTTAGCATGAATATTATATTCTTTTATATCATCTAATGTACTAGGCTACCTGTCATCATTTCTTGCATCAATAAATATAAATTAGCAATTCAGGTGAAAGAATTGTTAGAGCCATGGATAAGATGTTTTGTGGTATCTGTTTCACATTTTGCATTCTCAATTCAAATTCTGCCATGTTGCCGATGTCCTGGTGCTATGCACAAATCACGAGTGTCTCTAAACACAGTTTCGATTAGTTATATTTTTTCTGTGTCAGTGTCTTCTCTCATACCTTTAACTCACTGTCTACGTAATTTCTCTGTTGTACGCTTTTTAATCACTTCTGTCCATCACACATGTTTATGGCTATCCGTATTTTATACAAGTCTATCCGTTGTAACTAATAACATATTTTAGCTTCACCTCCTTCTTTTCTCACTTTTATTCTTCTTCATCTTTTTCCTTGTTCTCCCTATCCTTCTTCCTCTCTTTTCGTAGTTTCTCCGCCTTTCTCTTTAGCTTCTTCTATGTTTTTCTTCCTTCTATTTTCTTCTATAACTGCAACTCATCACCTCTTAGAGTAAGCCCATTCACTTATTTTTGAATTTATTTTTTTACTTCTTTTCTTCATACTTATTCACCTTTGCATTAACTAACAATTTTCATTTTAATTTCTATCTTTTACAACGTTCTTGATTTCTAAAATAACTTTACCCTCTGTGTATTTATTATGCCCGTTCACACGGGTGTAGACGTTGTTTATTATTCAGTTTTTAATTCAGATTCAACTCGCTTTTAATGTTTATACTTTCCCGTTAGAGTCAGAAAATTTTCGTGCAGCAGATTCCTCTTAGTTTGAATGGTAATACTGTCCTGTTCAGCTGTTCTAAGTGTCTATTCAATGAGGTGCTAAATAATAACTACTGCACCGTTTATAAATACTTATAAAACATAGTATTCTTCAAAATATATATGTGTGTGTGTATATATATATAAATATATATATATATATATATATATATATATATATATATATATATATATATATATATATATATATACCGTATATGCCGGCATATAAGACGCGCTATTATAATTCTCAAATCTAAAAAAAATGCGACCGCATTACGTGTGGGATACCGAGTTTATGAGTGAATGATGAAACTTATTAAACTTTTTCTCCTTTTTACTTGTAAAGAGGGATGTGTCGTAAACATGAGTACGTCTTATACGCCGGCAAGTACACACACACACTATCCATTTGTAATAACTAAATATGAACTCCTATCAGAATTTACATACAATAGGCAAGAAGCATTTCTACCCATACTACACACCACTTCCCTTGGATTATGGAACTGTAACTGTAACATCCTACATATATTTTTATTTTTATTCTCTTATTTCCTTTTATATTTTCTATATCTGTGCTTTTCCAAAATAACTCCTTATATAAAACTCTACAATTTCCCAATATTTCTATCGGTATATTTTGCCGAACTGCTAAGTTAAGGGGACGTAAACACACCAACACCGATTATCATATCAAGTAGTAGTGAGGGCCAGATGCAGGCACAATATTACACACACACAAACACACACTCTCTCTCTCTCTCTCACACACACACACACACACACAAACACACACAGTTTTCATCTTTTAGTTCTTTCAGTCATTTGACTTCGGCCATGCTACAGCACCATCTTGAATTGTTTTAGTCCAATAAATTGATTCCAGAACATTTTTTAAAGCCTAGCACTTATTGTGTCGTTATCTTTTGTCGAACTGTTAAGTTAAGGGGACGTAAACACACCAACATCGGTTATCAAGTGGTGGTGAGGGCCTGATGCAAACACAATCACACACACACACACACACACACACACATATACGAAGGGCTTCTTTCAGTTTCCGTCTATCATGTCCACTCACATGTCTTGGCCCAGAGGCTATAGTTGAAGACACTTGCCCAAGGTGCCATGCAATGGGACTGAACCCGGAACCATGTGGCTGAGAAGCAAGCTTCTTACTACACAGCCACGACAACGCCCGCACACGTACAGACACATGATGAATGTGTCCCCTACACCCCAGTCGTTTTTTTTTTTTTTTCAATATTATAAGAACAATCTATTACATTTGACTGTTATTTCTAGCTCATCGACCAAGCGCAAGCAAGTGACGTCCCTCGTAAAAGTTTGTAAAACAGTTGCTGTGTTCGTGTGTCCGATTCAATTTCTGAATGAACACTAAGCTGTGCGTGTGTGTATGAGTGTGTGAGTGAGTGAGTGTAAGCTACCGAGGAGGTTAAACTGAAGACAGGAAGAAAGTTGAAGAGAAAAAGGAAAAGTATTTCGAAGTTCTAGGAGTTACACTTTAAGAGTTGCTATTGTTGTTGCAGTTATAGATGCTGTCGTAGTGGTTATAGATGTGGTTGAACTATCGCTGTTTTGCTTTCTCGTCGTCGTCGTCGTCGTCCTTGAAGTTCTTACTGCTATTGTGATTGGTTCTAATGATTATAGTTGCTGCTTTGTTGTTGTTGTTGTTGTTGTTGTTGTTGTTGTTGTTGTTTTCATCGTGGTTGTTGTTATTGTTATTGTTGTTGTTGATGCTGCAGCTGTAATTGTCGAAGCAAAATATCGTTCGATTCGTTGTTGTTCTGTCTCTCCAAGTCAGTGATTCCCAGCGAGGGGCATACGCCCCACCGGTAGGACCCGGGAAAATTGTGGTGGGGGCATGGGATCTCAATTTTTTTTTTCATTTTTTAAATAGGATATGAAATTGTGAAGATCTTTTTTTCACAGCAAACATACTGCGCCTATACTCCGCCAAGCCAAAACAGTCCCTCCATCCAACCATACTGTATGAAGACTGTTTGCTACAATATAAATAAAATAAATGCGCCCTTATAAAGCCTAGCCAGGCTCATTGGGCCCGGTTTCCCGGTTTCAATGGCGTATGTGTTGCCCAGCTGGACGGGACGCCAGTCCATCGCAGCGTTACTCATTTTAACCAGCTGAGTGGACTGGAGCAACATGAAATGAAGTGTTTTGCTCAAGAACACAACGCGTCGCCCGGTACAGGAGTCGAAACCACAATCTTACAATCATGGTGCTGACACCCTAACCACTAAGCCACGCGCCTCCACTTGCTACAATATAGAGCTATTTTAATGCTCCAGTGTAGATATTTCTTTAAGGAAAATAATAAATTATTAGAAGTCGATAAATTATTTATGTCTTTACGTATGCCACCGGTGGGTCGTACATTTTTCTGAATAGCTATAGAAGGGCTTGGCGGGGGGGGGGGGGTAGATCGGGAAATACTACTTTAGATCCTGAGTTCAGATCCCTGGAAAGTCAACTTTACCTTTCATCATTCCGGGTCCGATAAAAAATAACGTACCAGTTCAGTACTGTGGTCGGTTTATTCGACTAACGCTGTCCTTTCCCTTTTTTCTTTAGCCTTGGAGGCGCGTAATTTAGTGGTTAGGGTGTTGATCGCAAGCGAGTGGTTTCGATTTCTGGACCGGGCGACGCGTTGTCTTCTTGAGCAAAGCACTTCGTTTCACGTTGCCCTGGTCCACTCAGCTGGCAAAAATGAGTAATCCTGTGATAGACCGGCGTCCCGTCTAGCTGGGGAATTTATACGCCCTGGAAACAGGGAAACCGGCCTTTATGAGTCAGCATGACACGAGAAGGTAACTTTGAATTAAACATTGCTGTTGTTGTTGTTGTTATGATTGTTGTTTCAGTCGTTCTATTCGTTGTTAGCATCGAACTAGATACCATACGGTATTTTCTTCTTTACTGTCTGAGTTCTAGCTCTGCCAGCGTCAGCTTTATCGTTTCTCCTTCTCGGGCAGCTAAAATAAACAAGTCGAGTACTGGAGTCGACAGCATCGACTAACTCCTTCTCAATATTGCTGATCTTGGGCCCAGTAATCCAGCCATGATCATCGTGGAGGTGTATGGCTTAGTGGTTAGGGTGTTGGATTCATGATTGTAACACTTCCATTTCACTTTATTTCACTTCATTTCACCGTGTAACACTTCATTTCACGTTGCTCCAGTTCACTCAGCTGGCGAAAATGAGTAATCCTGCTGCGGACCAACATCCCATCCAGGCGCGGAATTTATACACCATAGAAACCGGGAAAACGGCCCTTATGAGTCGTCATGACTCGAGAAGGTAATTTACCTAATCTAGTGACTACAGTCATTCCATCGATTATCCACTCATTTGGGCCCAATTGTTGCTGGAGTATCTACAGTCTGGAGCAGCCTTTGAATTTGCTGCCTCGTACGGGTCCCCATGGTCATTACAGGTTTATACAGCAGCCCCTAAATGCTACCCATCCCATTGCTACCCTACTTCTTCGACCTAAATTAGGAACTATTATTGTTGTTATTGCAGTTTCTGGTATTGCTATAATCCATGTTCACCTTTGCATTTCATCTTTTTGGGGGTCGATAACAGTCAACTTCTGGAGATCGATTTAATCAACTTGCCCCCTCTCCTCAACATTGCTGTCTAAGTCCTACACTAAAAAGAAAAATGTTGCTGTTATTGTTGTTGCCTTTACTAACACTATTGTTGTTGTTTTTGCTGTTATCGTTTATCTCTATATCAATTTCCCATCGAGCCTATGTATGGCCATAGTGGAAGTCCGTGGTTTAATGGTTAGGGTGTTAGACTCATTATTGTAAGATTGTGGTTTCGATTCCTGGACCGTGCAACACATTGTGTTCTTGAGCAAAACACTTCATTTCACGTTACTCCAGTCCGCTCAGCTGGCAAAAATGAGTAATCCTGCGGCGGACCAACGTCCCATCCAGGCGCGGAATTCATACGCCATAGAAACCGGGAAAACGGCCCTTATGAGTCGTCATGACTCAAGAAGGTAATTTACCTAATCTATTGGCTACAGTCATTCCATCGATTATCCAATCATTTACCTACCTGCAAGAATCTCTAGAACTGCATTGTCCAATGCATCCCTTTCTCGGGAGGTACGATGTGTTTTGAGGGAGATTGGGCTGCTATTTCTTGTAAGTCGAGCGACTCCTAGAGCAGTGGTTCTCAACCAGGGTCCATATAAGATTTTGTTATTAAAATTGATGTGCAATAAATTGTTTGTACTTCTACAATATACCAAATATACCAAACATTTTAACATTTTTAATACAACTCTTAATAATAGTTAATTGTGGCTGTGTGGTAAGTAGCTTGCTTACCAACCACATGGTTCCGGGTTCAGTCCCACTGCGTGGCATCTTGGGCAAGTGTCTTCTACTATAGCCTCGGGCCGACCAAATCCTTGTGAGTGGATTTGGTAGACGGAAACTGAAAGAAGCCTGTCGTATATATGTATATGTATGTGTGTGTATGTGTTTGCGTGTCTGTGTTTGTCCCCCCCCCCCCAACATCGCTTGACAACCGATGGTGGTGTGTTTAGGTCCCCGTAACTTAGCGGTTCGGCAAAAGAGACCGATAGAATAAGTACTAGGCTTACAAAGAATAGGTCCTGGGGTCGATTTACTCGTCTAAAGGCGGTGCCCCTGCATGGCCGCAGTCAAATGACTGAAACAAGTAAAAGAGAGTAAAAGAGAGAGTATAAAAATATGATAGGAATTTTTATACATCGATTGGCTATGGACGGGGACAACCGTGTAAAAGAGGGTCCACGGCAAAAGACGATTGAAAATCATTACCTTAGAACTTGCTGTATAATTTTAAGGAAGTTGTTGTTTAAACGCAGCTCAAGCGGATTGATAACCAAAACACAGGCGTACCTAGAGTGTGTGCTGCCAAGAGTAGCTCTGGAGCTTGTTATCACCCACCCTACATTATTTCAGTAGAGCCTGTACAAGCTTATACAGCAGACCCAAAAATATCCATCCCACTATAAAAGCGTCGCCCGAAGCTGCTGAGCAAACGTAATCCAACCATGATCATCGTGGAGGTGTGTGGCTTAGTGGTTAGGGTGTTGGATTCATGATTGTAAGATTGTGGTTTCTATTCCTGGACCGGGCGACGCGTTGTGTTCTTGAGCAAAACGCTTCATTTCACGTTGCTCTAGTCCACTCAGCAGGCAAAAATGAGTAATCCTGCGATGGACCGGCGTCCCGTCCAGCAGGGAATATATACGCCAGAGAAACCGAGAAACCGGCCCTATGAGTCTGTATGACTTGGAAAGAACCTTTATCTTCCTTAGTCATGATCATCTCGTATTGTTGCCGGACATTGCGTGTCCAGGACCGCATTGTCCAACATATCCTTCGTTTTCAAGCCGATAGGGTGGAGGATGGGGGATATTTAGCTATAGTTTCTCTTAACCAGTAGAACAATTGCAGAGTGATTATTCTATTTCTTAATGAAGGGGACCTCTGTGTCAGCAATGGGCAAACTATCACTCACAAGACTTTCTGAATGGCACGCCTAACGAAAATGTACCTTGCTTTTTTTTTTTTTTTAGAAGTGCGGCCCACTTTTCGAAAACAGTTACCCATACCTGGTTATGGTGATTTAGCTAGTATTTATAGCGGGTTAGCCACCACATAGACTCTGTGTGGATGCTAACATCATCTAAAAAGAAGTATGAAAGTACATACTATTTGAAAAAAAAACAAAAAAACTGATAGGATGGTTAAGGATGGAGCGCCTCTGATCATAGGTTTGCTCAGTCAATATTGACCCATGGTTATACAACAGTAGCAACAACAGCGTAGAGACTCCTTCTTCAACAATTCAACTTACTCGTTCATTTGCTAATTCATTCATTCATTCATTCATTCATTTCGTTCATTCAGTTGTTCTCTTGTTCTCTTATTGGGCTCTGTTAATGTGTTGGGGGCAGTAGTAATGCAGAATGAATAAAAACTGGACACACACACACACACACACACACACACACAGACACATGCACACACACACAAAAACATACACGCACTCACAAGCATGCACTCACAAGCACGCACGCGTATACGGACGTGTGTGTGTGTATATATATATATATATATATATATATATATATATATATATATATATATATATATATATATACAGATAGATAGATAGATAGATAGATAGATAGATAGATATACACACACATACACACATTAATGCATACACGTGAGCAGGCATGGTTGTATGCTTCAGAAACTCAGTTTGCAATCACGTGGTATCAGGTTCAGTTCAACTGCTTAACACCTTAGAGAAGTGTCTTCTATAATAGTCCCGGGACGAACTTTGTCGCCGGAAACTATACGGAAGCCTAACAAACATGTGTGTGGAAGCTTGTAGATGTGTGTGTGTGTGTGTGTGTGTGTGTGTGTGAGAGAGAGAGAGAGAGAGAGAGAGAGAGGGACAGAGTCTTTGTCTCAATACGTTACCTAGCGGTCCGGCAAAATGACAGAACCAGACCTACGACTATTTACTGGAGTCCATTTAGTCGACTAAAATTCTTCACGGCGATATCACTGTCAAGCCAACGAGCTGGCGGAGTTGTTAGCACGCTAGGCAGAATGCTTAGCGGCATTTCGTCCGTCTTCATGTTTTGAGTTCAAATTTCGCCGAGGTCAATTTTACCTTTAATCCTTTCGGGGTAGATAAAAAACAAAACAAAGTACCAGTTGAGTACTGGGGTCGATGCAATCGACTTCTACTTATCCCTTCCCTTGAAATTGCTGGCATGTGCCAAAATTTGAAATCAATTCATACATACATACATGCATACATACATATATACATATGTATGTATGTAGACAATATACACGCATACATACATATATATAAATATATATATATATATATATATATATATATATATATATATATATATATATATATACTGCTCTTTTCGTTACACAAATTTGTATGTTGAGTAATCAACAGACTGAAAATTCCATGTGAGTATTGTATTTAGTGTAGTCAAATCACACACACACACACACCCCCCCACACACACACACACACACATACACACATACACATACACACACGCGTGCGCGCGTACACACAATGCATACACACGCGCAGGGACACGTAGGTATAGAGACACGCGCGCACAGACACACGCATGCTTATATAATCGTATTACATAACATTGTATATCACATAAATGCATATTACGTATATCAGCTATCTAGCTTTCTGTCTATCAATCTCTCTCAGTGAATACATACATACATACATATATATATATATATATGAATAGTGAAAGAGAGAGAGAGAGAGAGAGAGAGAGAGAGAGAGAGAGAAATCATATACATATGTGTATGTGTGTTTGTGTGTGTGTGTGTGTGTGTGTGTGTGTGTGTGTGGCGTGTATACATATGAATGTCGTTCGTCGTCGAACTGCTACGGGACATACAGTGACACAAGACAAACATCACCGTTTTGTTTGAGACAAGCATATACATAAATATATACACATGCATACATACATACATACATACAGAGACACACATGTACACACATTTGTGTGTGAATCAGTATGTGTGTATGTATGTATGTATGTATGTAGTACGTATGTATGTATGTTCTTGTGTGTATAGTTTGGCGCTTGTGAGTGTATGTATGCACAGCACTCACCTGCTCGCTTGTCTGACAGCCCACCTGAGCACACACTAATGAATATCCATGCAAGTTATGAAGTCCCATGTGTATACATATGTATGTGTGTGTTTTGATAGATCTCTATGAAAGTAGGTATATACGTAACTATGTGGCCACACGCACACACGCACGCACGCAGGCACACACACACACATACACACACGCACATACATGTTTTACAGTGAAACGGTTGACAATAACTTCGAAGTTTCCGCTATGTAGTCTTCGTCGGGCAATCTGATGCCGATAAGTAGCTGCAACTTCGAAGTAACTGTCAGCCACCTCATCATAAAAGCAAAATAATATATTATTCTGCTGAAATGAAAAGTATTGAGTACTTCTTCAGCTGTATGTTAGTCAGTTTTTATACATAACTGTACAGGAAAATAAGAATTAATACAGATATAAACACATATAAATACATATGTATGTATGTATGTATGTATGTATGTATGTATGTATGTATGTATGTATCTATGTATGTATGTATGTATGTATTTATGTATGTATGTATGTGTGTATATATATGTGTGTGTGTATGTGTGTGTGGATGTACGTACGCATGCATGTTTGTACGTATATATATGTGTGTGTGTATATGTGTGTGGATGTACGTACGCATGCATGTTTGTACGTATGTATGTATATACGTATATATGTACGCATGTATGTATGTATTTATGTATGTATGTATGTGTGTATATATATGTGTGTGTATATGTATGTGTGTATATGTATGTGTGTATGTATGTATGTATGTATGTATATGTGTGTATGTGTGTGTGGATGTATGTATTCTTGCATGTTTGTACGTATGTATGTATATACGTATGTATGTACGCATGTATGTATGTACGTGTGTATATGTATGTGTGTGTATATGTATGTGTGTATATGTATGTATGTGTATGTATGTATGTATGTATGTTTGTATGCATGTCTGTCTCTCTGTCTGTATGTATGCATGTAAGTTTGGGATTGTGAATTCATTCTAATTATAGAACGAAGAGGATGAAGCGGACCCTCTCCTCCCTGGATAGGATATGTCTATAGCAAGCAGAATTCCCCACGAGCTGCCGGCCCAATGATGTGTAGCCTCTTCAAGGTCGTTCGACCTGCTAGAAAAAGTATGTAAATTTCTTCAAAAATAACCTACGGTCTAAAAAAAAAAAGCACGAGGTAATGAAGTCCCAGATGATCACAGCAGACGGAGTAATGATCACGATTGGAACACCTTTGATCAGAAGTCGACTCAATCGAGATTGACCTGTGGTTAAACAATAACAGCAATAACCATCTACGAACACATTTAGTTTATTAGAAACTGCAGGCAAATGACAATGTGGTCTCGGATATATATTTAAACTTGGGAAGGTGCGATGGGACAGTAACAGACATAAGGACTTTGACCATAGGTTTGGTATGTCAAGAATGACCTAGGGTTAAACAACAGTGACAAACCGTGTAGAATGTGTTCTGGTGAGTAAAATTGAACTCACGACCTTATTATAGGCAGACAGTGTGTTATGTCATTTCTGCTAGCTATATTTTATGTGTTTTTGTATTAGGGTATTGGTATCAAGGAATTTATAAATGAAGGAGTCTGTGCATACGTGCGTGTGTGTGAGTGTGTATGTGGGTTTATGTGTGTGTGCGCGCGTGCGTAATTGTGTGTACGTGTCCGTGTGTGCGCGTGAGCTTGTTTATGCGCACGCACATGATAGACATATCCACCCGTGTACATACACAGACGCGCAGATAGAGGTAGAGATAGATAGATAGATAGATAGATAGATGCATACATATGCATATCTATATCCAAACATACATGATGTTTGCATATGTATAGCAACAAATTGTATGTTTATATGTGTGTATGTGTGTGTGTGTGTGTGTGTGTGTGCGGTGTATGTATATGCATACATATATAT
>NC_142928.1:103601321-103606321 GCF_046866305.1 Octopus bimaculoides
ATGGGTCAGTGGCTTTTCTGCTTTAATACCAGCCAGCACATCAGAAGATTGTTATAATATGACAAGGACTATTAAAACAGCCTCAACAGCTACTGTATACTACATTTATCGGCGACGGACTCCCGTTTGTATATTGTATTTTTTTGTCCCCGGACTGGGCCACGTCTATTAAAACTAAAACTTCTGTCCAACTAGATTCGTCTTCACCAACATCGTCTTTCATATATTTTAAAGCTGATTTTTTATTTAAAGAAAAAAAGAAAACAAGAAAACCGGAAAGAAAAGTTTCATAACGAAACAAAATCATGCATCGTATCTATATATATGAATACGTATGAACCAAAAATTGTGGAACCAGGAGAATAATTTACAACCTTAAAACGTTAATAGTACTGCTTTACTATGCATATAGCATTGGTATAGTGTTGATTTTCATTTATGATCATTCGTCAATTTTTCTTTTGCTACTTATAAAACTGTTTATTGGCGATTACAAGCACAATAATGACGATAGCAACAATAACTATCGTTCTAAAGGAACTAATACTTCTGCCTACAGACCTACACACGACTAATATGTGTGCACACACGCTCTGTATCACTGAGAGGTAAGTCTGTCGATCGAATTTAAAAGAGACAAACTTAAACTATTCGGAACGTCTCCTACAGATCGCAAACAAAAACATTTTCTTTCCCTTGGTAACAAAAAAAGAAAAAGAAAAAAAAGGAAGCGAATGGGTACCAGATAAAACAAAAACAACTATGCAAGAAACAATATCGGGATTAGGCTTGTTTAATCCTTATCTCTCTCTCTCTTTCTCCCTGTCGTTCTATCATCCCTATTCACGCTTTCCCTCTTCGGATGTTGGCAATGGGTCAGGTATATAGCAGATAACTAGATAAATGTATGTATGCTTCTATAACATTATAAAGATATTTTAAAATCTGGTTTTTACTTGAACGTGTAATACGAGTTATCTCCAGTGACGGTTGAAGGAGAGAAAGAGAGAGAAAGTGAATGTGTGTGTGTGTGTTTCGTTCTGTGTATGTGTGTATGCGGCGTCATTTCTTAAAAAGCTATCTGCCTAGATAGAATTGACACAATTGCGCTTAACACCATTCATCTCTTCGGCTGTCTTTCTTCGTAGTCTTTATTTTCTTTTTATTTACTAAACTCATATCCCCCTCTACCCAAAACGGTGTTTGTTGCTGTTTTCTTTCCTGCATAGATTTCCTCTATTTGTTTTTTTCTCCCCTTTTTTCTGCTAGTATTTATTTCTCTCTCCGACTTGTGTGTGTAAAAACATTACCTAATTTCTATTGTTGTTCGAGTTGATATATCTGTCGACGGTCGAATTCGGAAACTTTTAGCATAGCACTCTCATTTATAAATGAAGTAAAGTAATTCTTAATTTTAAAAGCCGACACTTGGTATTCGGGCAAAGCGGTATATCTGCTTCATAAGAATCAAGACTCATTAAAATTAACCATGAGCTTTTGTTTTTAACGCATTGTTTATTAATGCTCATGTTATAACTAACATCTAATGATATTTTTCGTTCATTTGTTTTATGCTAAATAAAACTGCATTAAATCACAAATCTAAAACAGAAGACAAGCAGATTAAAAAAAAAAAACTAAAGCAGAGTACTATCATTATTTTCTATTTCTCTTCACTCTGTTGGCATGAAACATTCTTTTTAGTGTTCCTATCGACTAATCTTATTTTGTTTACTTGCCTTCCTGTCCTAGCTAAATGCAGCCAGCAAGATTAGTTGGATCAATACGACACTTTCAACGACTCATGGGGAAATGTTTTTGGCACATTAATGTTACACAGTAAATAACTATAACTATAAATAGCTCCTCGATCAAGAAGTTTGTTAGGTTTTGCATTTTCTTTCTTTTGTTACAGCCTTATTCTACAAATCTTATTCTACTGCTGTGTAGAATCTGATGTGGGACAATTCAACATATTTTTTTAGTGTGTTGTAGTGATTTCTCACATAGGCACAGGGTCAATAACAATACTAATTGACTAAGTAGTCTGTTGCTTCTTTGCATTCGGTGCAATTAATAAGGTAGTAAGATTTTTAAAGTTAATTTGCTGACACTGTAGAGATTCCGTTTGCTTACTAGTTGTATCTCCGCCCATCCATACACCCCACCGACACTATCACCACTCTCCACCTTTTCTTTCTATTACCAACACAGCAACAATTCTTGCTATTTCACTGTTTATCTTCGCTCGCATTCGAGGACTAACCAAATACTTACTTCAAGAGTGTGAGAAAGAGAAAGAAAGCGGAGCAATAACATCAGCAACAACAAAGACTTAGCAACAAAACTAACTGCTGACTTTAAAAAATTTGTTTCCTTCTCAAAACGAAAAAAAAAGAAGAAAAAACCTACACAAAACCCAAACAAATAACAACTCTAAGGCGTCTGTCTGTAACCAGCCGTCTCTGATTGCTTTCATTTCTCGGATATTCAATATTATTTACATTGTTTGCCGACTCCTACCTCCGTCTGTATTGGCATTTACTTTCTTCTTTCCACGGAGAGACACTGGAGAGAAAAAAAGTGTCAAAATGCAAGTAAAGATTTGTTTGTTTGTTTCTTCTGTTGATATGTCTATAATGCATACAGAAATGCACCTTGTGTAAATAAATAAATAAGAAACGAAAAAAAGACAACATTGGAAAAAACGAGTAGAATCTAATTTACCGTAACATGGATAAATCAAATGAGTAAATAATAGTTAATCGCAAAAAAAAGTTTTAAAAAATAGAAAAGAAACTTATTGTTTATTTCGATACAAAAACGAACAAAAGACAATTTATGTTTTATATTTACCACATGAAAACATTCCTACCGGAGTCTAGTGTTACTACTTGCATACGGACTGTTTTGGTGTTATAACTAATTCCATCACCACGAAGCCATGCATCCTGCCAAAGTTATTACACAGGTTTCAATTTTTCGTCCAACATATTCTGCATCCTCCACACTTCGGACGTTCATACAAATGGTGCCCGGCAAACCGTCCATGCCGTTCCAAACTTCTCTGTTATTCATCAGTATTCTACTTCTAGGGTTTTTACCGTCCAGCAAACCATCATTAGTTACGGGTGAAGTCGTAAGGACATGCGATCCGATTGAAATTCCGACCTGCAAACGACAAGGTTACAATGTCACGGGTATGCCTAATTTAGCCGGTGACGATAAACAACGGGATGCTCAGCTACAGCTTAATACATTCAGTCCACTTATTCAGTATGGCTGTAGTTCTCAATTAACTTTTTTCTTGTGTTCCGTCTTTGTGCCAATGTGCACAGATAAAGTGAAAGAACCGATCGGGCCATGCCGACCTATGTGTGAAAGTGTGAAACGGAAATGTCAACCTGTTTTACAAGAGTTCGGCCTCAGTTGGCCTCACATTCTCAACTGCTCTAAATTCCCACCAAACAATAATCAAGACCATATGTGCATGGACGGCCCCGGCGAAAAAGAGGAAGATGAAAATAAAGATCACTTGGAACCAGATAAATCTGACAAAAGACCTACAAATCCTGGTTGGAAACATATAACAACATATCCACATTCACGCCCTTCCGGCAGCTGTTCTCACAAACGTCATCCAGAGAATTACATCTTTGTCAATCGAACTGAAAGATGTGCCCTACGCTGTGGCAGACACGACGCTTTTACTTATAATGACAAGGAATTCTCCGATGTATGGATGGCCATTTGGTCAATTTTATGCTTTTCCTCGACACTTTTTACCGTCTTGACATTTTTAATTGACTCTCAACGTTTCCGCTATCCGGAACAGCCCATTATTTTCCTTGCTATGTGTTACAATATCTACAGTATCGCCTACATTGTACGGCTTATTGCTGGTCGACAAAATATCTCCTGTGATGTTCACCGTGAAGTTCGCCGGGAGTACTCTATATTGATACAAGAAGGTCTGGAGAATACTGACTGTGCTATTGTGTTCTTGTTGCTCTACTTCTTTGGTACTGCTAGTGCCTTATGGTGGGTAATACTTACTGTAACGTGGTTTTTTTCTGCCGGGCTCAAGTGGAGCCATGAAGCTCTTCAGGTTCACAGTTCTTACTTTCATTTAACAGCATGGGCTATCCCAGCCATAAAAACAATCATAATTCTTATCATGCGTGATGTGGATGCTGACGAACTAACCGGGATATGCTTTGTAGGCAACCAAAACGACAATTCATTAATCGGGTTCGTCATCGGACCCCTTGTATTTTACCTGTTTGTGGGCACAGCTTTTCTTGTAGCTGGTTTTATATCGCTCTTTGGAATACGACGGCAGGCCCGTAACGGCGGTGTAAAAACAGATAAGCTGGAAGTGCTCATGGTAAGAATAGGGGTATTTTCAGTTCTTTATACGCTGCCAGCCACCTGTGTTATTGCCTGCTTGTTCTACGAATACACCAACAGGAAAGACTGGTATTCTGCCGGTTCTACGTCCAAACCGAGCATAGAGATTTTTATGTTGAAAATATTTATGAATTTAATCGTTGGTATTACCAGTGGCATGTGGATATGGTCGTCGAAGACTATCCACTCGTGGCGGAAGTTTGTCGGACGGTTTTGTTGCAAGCAGAATGAAAGAAAGTCCATTGAGTACAGTATACCTAGTCAACAGTACAGAATTATTTCAAAACCTACACGGACGATTCGCATCGACAAGACAAAACGAAGTAAAAGTGGTAGCGAGACTGTTGTTTAGAAATATGTATGGATGAATCTGTGAGTGTGTGTGTGGATGCATATTTTGTTGTGTCTGACACATTGCTGTAAATATACAATGCTACCGATTCTGTTGACAATTGTGTATAGAAATGTATGAGTCGAGTTATACAGGTAATTATGTATGTATATTTGTGTGAGTGTGTGTGTGTCTGTGCGCATCTATGTATATATACGTATGTATGTTTATAAATGTATATATATATATATATATATAT
>NC_142928.1:103608821-103616321 GCF_046866305.1 Octopus bimaculoides
AAATGAATGAGAAAATGTGTTTTCTCCAATACTTTCAATGGATTATGCTTGAAAAAGATATATAAAAATGAAAAGAGAATGAAAACACATGTGCATCATAAACAGGAGTGAACATGACACTTTAGTGTAAGTATCTAAACTGATTTATCAATTTCTTTAATTTTGTTCTTTTAATCTTTTGCTTGCGCTAGTCATTGGACTGCATCCATACTGGGGCCCGCTCTCAGTACCTATTTTTAAAATCTGGTTCTTATTCTATCGGTGTCTTTGCCGAATCGCTAAGTTACACGGACGTAAGTAAACGCCGGTTGCTAAGCCGTGATGGGAGACAAACACAAAGACACACTCTCTTTCACACACACACACACACACACACATACTAGATATATACGATGGGATTCTTTCAGTTTCCGTCTGCGAGATTTATTCAAAAGGCATTGGTCAGTCGGAGACTACATTAGAAGTCACTTGTCCAAAGTGTCACGCTGTAGGACTGAACCCAAAATTACATTATTGCAAAGTGATCGTCTTAACCACACAGCCACGAATCGCTTTTTCTCTCTCTCCAAAATAAGCAAAAGAACATATGATTTAAGCTGAATATTACTTTTGTTATATACATTCACTTGTCTTGAGTGGTTTGGTACGTGCAGAAATGTAGAAGTACAATTTATGTATTTTTGCATCTTCATGGCGAAAACTGATACTTGTCATTAGCTATTTGTTAAACTGTTAATTCTGTTTTTTTTTTTATTACCTTATTTCAGTTAAATTAACGAGTAGTATTTTGTACCCTTTTTAATGAGTTTCTTTTTCTGAAAGCCTTTTTGTCTCCACTTTCCATATGAAGGAACCACCTGCTGATGTGGGTTGATGGACAGTGTCATAAGATTAGTGTTTTTCAACCATTTTTTAAATCTATATGATTACTATTTTATTCTGGTGGACCCATAGCTAATCGATATCTAAATCTAACTTTATAGAAACTTCTATCAAAATTCCTATTTTGTTTTTCACACATTAACTTGTGTAGGTTGAACTATGTAAAATGTTAGAGAAAGAAACCTACCTGCTTCTTGCAATACGTACCAATACATATATCTAAAGCAAATTTTTTTTCAGGGGCCCATAAAATACTATTGTGAATCCCCAATTTATTATTTTGTGCGTGGACTCCCAAAAGTCTTATATGGACCCTCAGGGGCCATATGGATCCCGGTTGAAAACCATTATTTCTAGACTGAAAATCCCATATTAGATTACAAATCAGCATAGCTCGTGCTTGATAACTTAGCTACTGAAGGTTAAGGTCATCCAGGGTGGTTGCTACAGTCCCGTTAGGTGCTGCAGTAAAAAAAAAAAACAACTTTTTTCTCCTTCACACGTCATTTCGGCTATTTATTTATAGACATTACTGACTATTATAGTTTGACAAACATGTCCGCCATGAAGACAAATCTCTCTCCTCCGCTATCCCACTAAAAGTCCCCACAAAATGAAAAAAAAAAAAAGCAGGCATGGTTTTAGAGGGGGATATATAACACTTAGATATGTCGGGATATATTTAAGTATAGATAGTCAAGAGTAGTAAATACAGTGGAAGCTGCTTATTATCAGAGATATTGTTATCAAAATTAGTGCGTTCTAAACAATTTCAAGATATTCTTCTGCTTTAATGCTAACAGCTGGTTGCTATTGTCTGAAAGACTCCGCCCAAAAGTAATCGCAATAAACGCCATCAACTACAGTACATTTTAAATTTACTTCCTGAACACAAACGCACCCATATACGTAGTACACGCATATAAAATTTATGTAATTACATGTTTTTTTTTTAATTTTATTCATTGCTTTTTTGTTTTTAAAACAAAATTCGGTTGCTATTGTGTGGTATGTTGTTTTAAAACTTGGCAGTTATTAATATTATGATATCAAGAGGTTGGGCCAACGCATTTCCATTGTTGAATATAATTTGTATTTCAGGCTTGAAAATAAACGATTTCTATGAATTAATTAACTAAATTTAATTAACAAACGATAAACTAGTTAGAGTAATTATATCACTACTGATTTGTTGTTTTCATAGTGTTGTTGTTGTTGTCGTTGTTTAACCTCCAAGCCAGCAGTTAGATATGATCAAATCAAATAGTGTTCCAACAATGACCATCACGACTGGAATATGTTTTCTTTTCTTGTCAGATACAGGTTACGGTCATATTATCCATCATGAGTTGATCAAAATTAGGCTACTATTTCTGGCAAACCGAGTGACCACGTGGAGCTGCTACCCCAATAGCTCGGCGTTACACTATATATTAAACACACTTCAAAACTATGTAATCAAGTAATATGTCTTAAGTGTTTGTTGGTTACCTTGCAGGTGTGCATTGTTTGACTGGCCTAGTTTTTCAACTCTTGCTGCAGTTAAAGTACAAACTAACCACTGTTGCTTTACTGGTGATAATTTCCCCAGCAGAGATGTAAGATAGATTGAACAATGGAATTGTATTTGCCTAACATTCTTACTACCTGTTGATTGTGCTTTCGTTTCCAAGTAAGCCTCTTATGTGGTCGCACGACTTGCTAGATATCTCAACCTAAATGTCTCATCAAAAGACACCGTATCGTTTTATTTTTTTATCTTTCACCCTCTATTTTTTTTTAACTTGTCTTAGTCATAAGACTGCGGCCATGCTAGGGCTCTGTCCTGAAGGGTTAAGTTGAACAATTCGATCCTAGTATTATTTTTTAAATGTCTGGTAACTTCTTTTATCGGTCTCTTTTATCGAACCAGTAAGATATGGGAAAGTAAAGTAAACAAATCAACACCGGTTGCCAAACGGTAGGAGACAAACGCGAAAACAAAGATACACACACACACACACACACACACACACACACACACACACACACACACACACACACACACACACACACACACACAATACGCGATGGGTTTCCACACAGTTTCTGTCTACCAAATTCCCTCACAAGGCAATGGTCGGCCCAGGGATATAGTAGAAAGTATAGAAGTGGGACTGAACCCGAAGAGCACGTGATTGTAAAACGAGCTTTTTAACCATACAAACAAGGGGAGACATTAGTTAATTTATGTACACCTAGATACTCTTAAAAAAGGATAGTTACGACTGGGACACCTCGATCCAATTTGACCTCGGGTTAAACAAAAGCAACAACAATGGACACGATTCCTTTCTTGAGTCCTCAGTTCCCTTCGTGAGACACCGCCTATCTTGGATATCTACACTGGGCAAAAACCATTCCAATCCAGTTTCGGCCGCAGTTGATTCCTTCCAGAGAGTAATAGGAGAAAAAGAAATCTTTGGTGTTTCCCAACGGGAAGGGAGATGAGTATGAGGAATAGCGGAAAGTAGGGTGTAAAAAAAATGAGGAAAAAAAAGAGGTATCTTTGGGATTTTCTTTTTTAGAATCATAATTCCCGTCGTATGAAACAGGGATACTAAGATATAAAACAAAACCCTACCGTTTTTCTTAACCTCAAGGTATAACAGGACTTCAAATTCGAAATTTCCACGAAGAATCAACTCCAGTAATTGACTGGTATTTTAGATATTAAACTCGACCCTTTTTTTTGCCTCCCTTAGAAGTATGGGACTCCTAATCCGAAACTTTCACGAAGAATCAATCCCAGCAATGGACTGGTACCTCAGTTATCGAACTCGGAACGATGAAAGACGAACTGAGTTTGAGCGGGATCTGAACTCGGATCCTTGGAGTGCTAGAAAATATTCTGTCTGGCATTTAAAGGGCTCTGTTAGCTTGCCCACCTTTACAACCACTTGTATCCCTAAGACATATATTAGACTTCTTTCTGTCTCTATCGAACTAATTAGCAAACTTTGGATGATATATATAATACGAAGAACACACCATGCTGCCTGGACGGGAATCGAATTCACGACCTTACTATCATGAGACCAACAGCTTAAACATTAGGCATCGCACCTACATATGCAGAATATACATAATTATATACTACTGGTAGGCTTGTGGAAATTGCACGCTTTACTTATGTTCTATTTTCAATTTTGATGCATAAATTCTCTTATTTCTGTTTTTGTACACAGCATAAGACTTGTAAAATCTTTACATCGATTCTCTATCTTAAAGATTTCGATTATGTCTTCGATTTTGTTCGATAGTTAACATTGTTGGGCGTATAACATCCATACTTCTTTTATTATGTTAAATATTTCGGTTGTCTTATATTTTGTTTCATAGCTAACGTTGTTGAACGTATAATATTTATGTCGCTTTATGTTAAGTATTTCAATTGTCTTCGATTTCGTTTTACAGTTAACGTATAATATTCGCACTTGTGTATTATTGCCTTAAATATTTCAATTATTTCTTATATATCGTTCCATAGTTAATGTTGTTGAATGTATAACATTTATACTTGTTTTATTGTATTACAAATTTCTATCGTGTCTTCAATTTTGCTCCATAGTTGAGGTTTTTAAAGTGTAACACGCGAACATATGCTGCGACAAGCCAAATGATATTGTATATTTTTAAAAATGTATGTCTTATTAAGTTGACTCGATGTAGTTCATTCAACACTACTGCTTCAAATATATGCACATCATATAAAAATAACGAACATGCATATTTGCGTGCATGCAACATGAATTTGTGCGCGCACACACACACACACTTACATTCATTTTCGTATGTACACACATATATACATACACACACATATACACGCACACAAACTTAATTCATACATTTTCGTATGTGCACACTTACATAAATACATACATACATGCATGCATAAACACACACACAAACACACACACACACACACACACGCACACACACAAACACACACACACACACACACACACACACACACACACACACATGTATATAGATATAGGCATACACAGCTGCGTTGGTGACATGAGCGAAGAGTGCGATTTGCGTGATGCTTGGTTGCTATTTCTAGCAAGTCCGAGTGACTCCTCTGTAGAAGATCTATCGTGTTATGATTTATTAGATGTGACTTAATGTTGTGACCTTCATGTATTTCCTCTGAAGTAAAACTACTCCAGTCCTGAATCAAAAAGTTTCAGAATTGGGTTCACCATAATTTCACTTGTCTTACTTTAGACAGTTTGAAGTTCTTTAAATTCATTTATACTCACCCTGATTTATCGTTCGATTCTTCTGTTTTTTTTTCTTTTTGTTTTCCTAGTTCGAGCTGGCAGAATCGTTAGCGCGCCAAATGAAATACTTGGTGGTAGTTCTTGCGATTTTTAAAATTCTGATTTCAAAATCCGCTGAGGTCGACTTTGCCTTTTATCTTTTAGAGTACGATAAAATAAGTACCAGTTAAGTACTGAGGTAGATGTCATTGAATAAACACTTTCCTTCAAATTTCGGGCCTTGATTAGAAAAATTGAGCTGGTAGAATCGTAAGCATGCCGGAAAAATTCTTGGCAGCATTTCCCCGTCATTGCTTTCTGAGTTCAAATTCCGCCGAGGTCGACTTTGCCTTTCATCCTATCGGTGTTGATGAAATAAATACCATCTGAGCACTGGAGGTGATGTAATCGACTTATCCCCTCCCCCGAAATTACTGGCGTTGTGCCAAAATTTGAAGCCATTATTATTGTAGTTGTTGTTGTTGTTGTATTCCAGGTCAGTTCTGACTGAGCAGTCTTATGATGAAAGATGTTTCAGCTGTGGCCACCTGCGTATCTATAACTATATCATCCAATCTCTTTCCAAGAGAGAAACTTGGGGTGCGATTTTTAGCAGGTCGAGCCCATTATAATAGAGGATCCTTCCGACATTAGTTGTAAATGAAATGATCTCCCGTTTGAGAGTTCAAGCCAGAAGAACCCAGTCTACAACTTTATCTTATGCTTGTTCCGGTCATTAGACTGCGGCCATGCTGGGGCACCGGCTCGAATCTTTAGTCGAATGAATCGACCCCAGTACTTATTTTTAAATCTGGTATTTATTTTATCGGTTCTTTTGCTGAGCCGCTGAATTACGATGACGTAAACACACCAACACCGGTTGTCAAGCGATGGTGGATGCATCGACACAAGACATACGCACATACATACACACACACACACACACACACACACACACACACATATACGACGAGCTTCTTTCAGTTTCCGTCTACCGAATCCACTCACAAGGCTTTTGTTGGCCCGAGGCTATAGTAGAAGACAGTTGCTCAAGGTACTACGCAGTGGAGCTGAACCTGAAACCATGTGACTGGGAAGCAAGCTTCTTGCTACAGAACCATGCCTACGCCTATAGTTACTTTGTTTACTTAATCCCTTCGCTCCCTATGCAGAATAGGCCACCGATGTCCTTTTTCTTCCAAATCTAGTAGTTTTTGAATTGTCATCGATGCATCTATAACTTTTTTTTTCCAGGTAGGGGTGTTCGCTCTACGCAAAACTATTTTTACTTTTAGGAAGAAAGTCTTCATATTTTTTACTCTTTTTATCTGTGACGCATTGGAGACCCAACAAGGAGCTTGTGCTTCAAGGGAATAGCTCTGGGGCTCATTAACCCTTTAACATATAAATCAGCCATACCAGACCCAAATATTCCACATGTTTTATGTTCAAACTGGCCAGATGCCACCTCTCATACCTACCAAACAATGTCATTCTAGAAATATACAATCACGTCATCGAAATTTTGAAGCTACAAAATAATGCATGATTACCATAAAGCAATGTGAACAAACAAGTATTACATTTGACAGAATAATCTGAATGCTAAAGGGTTAAGGAATACAAACCACCAAAGTGCAACCACGACTAGAGTTTGTGGTGGACAACCTTGTACTGGATGATGAAAACGAGATTGCTTTGCAAAATCTCTTTTTGTACGAACACTGGGATCTGAGTAGAGAAGTAGTATTCCTAGTAGTTGTTGTAGTTATTCAGTTCAAGATAAATCTTAAAATAACAGACTTAATCAAAGGCATTCCAGTGGTGACCATCCGATGTTTTCCCCTATTTGGACATATCTCAGGATGACATTATATTATGCATACTCACCGTCTTTTCGAATGTTAGACTGTGATGTGAGGGAGATTTGGTTGTTGTTTTAAGCAGGCTTTTTGTCTGCTTTCGTTTTCGTCATTATTATTATTGCCACTACCACTCATAGTAGTTGTTGTAATGGTTGTATTATTATTATTATTATTATTATTATTATTATTATTATTATTATTATTATTATTATAAGAAGTAGTAGTAGTAGCAGCAGCAGCAGCTTTCCAGGAATGATCATCCCGAGATTTGGCTTCTTTCTCTAGCAGACTCCCTCATTGCCTCATGTCACTGTTATCGTAGTTTTACAGGACATCACTATACCATCGTTGGTATAGTGGTCATCACTCTTTACCACTGCCCTAATGGTCAGTGGTAAAGCGGTGGGCTGACAGAATGCTTAGCGGTATTTCGTCCGTCTTTA
>NC_142928.1:103621321-103641321 GCF_046866305.1 Octopus bimaculoides
CCTTCCTAACGCCAACCACTCTGAGAGTGTAGTGGCTGCTTTTACGTTCCACCGGCACGAAGGCCAGTCAGGTGGTACTGGCAACGGCCACATCAGCCCTACATATCACGAACAAACGTACACCCAACAGACCACTGTATATACTACAAGTCAACCTTGGATTACAAACCGACATGTATGAACCTACAGCATAAACCTATACGCCATAAGCCTACATGTGATAAGCTAACGAAAAATTCGTCAATTTTCTCTTGGGACCTATATTCTTTTTCTTTTTTATTTGCGGTGAAGAAGACTGGGGCTATTTTTTGCAATCCGGAAATATATCCACTTAGTGGTGGGTGTCTGTGTCGTAATTTTTATGTGTAATAGACTGGTGCATATTCTAGCCTTTACACAGTTTCTGCGATTTAAAAATGGAATGTGGGTCGATAGAATTGTTGAACTCTTAAGTACGAGAATAACTGCTCCAGGCAGACCCACAGAACAAAGTGAATTCACATGGGAAGCTAATAGATAAATTCATGAAAATTAATAGTTAAGCCAGTATTAATCTATTTAATACATAAAACCCTAACTAGAAATATTAAATAGGTTAGCACTAAATTAATTTAATCAGCTTATTGCCAAATTTACACTAATGTTACTCTTTGTGCAAATAGCGTAGTTATAGTGTGTACCTTCTAGCCCTTGAACTGCTATTCCTCCCCTAAAACAGGCTTATACAGCTAACCTAAAAGTGCTGCCCCATAACAGTGATGCTCGGGGTGCGTTACTGCGCCAGTGGTATATCTCACAACTAAGGTGAATGAAGTCATTTGGTAGTTAATGTGGTACACATCTGCCGGTATAAAATGTAAACCACAGAATTATCAACCGATTGTCTATTTCACTAACGACCTAACTTTCCGTTTATAAATTGTAAGGGATTCCCGTCGGTTTCGATGATGAACCACCTGTAAGTGACTGAATATTCCATAGTTAAGTAGACAGAATCAGCGCCACACTCTGTGACAAAGCTGGACTTTTAAACTTCGAGTTCAATCCGTCCAATGCTTCCACGCTTTCTCCGCCAGCCAAATTTGTCACAAGGCTCGGTTCGACTCCAGGCTGAGATAAAAGGCACTTACTAAAGATGCCACGCATTGGGATCGAAACCAACGGCTCTTTAGCGTTCCGCCATACTCCACCCGTATAAAGTAGTCATCGTCATCATTAAGATCCCTTAATTGATGAAGCTAGTCGTTGGGGTACCACTCTAGACACTTTCATAGTCAGCTGTCGCCACTCTTCTCTGTTCTGTCATGCGTAGCAGGTTCACTGTGTTGTGACTTGTTCAGTACTTGATATTGCCAAGCCAGGATTTTCTCCGTTTTCCTCTCTGTCGACTTCCTTCAACTGTGCCTGAAGAATGGTTTTAGGCAGGAAGTTGTAGCGGGATACATGACCATACCAGGCAAACTTCCGTCTTTTTACATACGCAAGGGGTGGTTCTTGTATTTAAAGTAGTACAGAAATATAAAATAGCAGATGGGAGCACTAGAAATTATAATAGCAAATATAAAATATAAAATATAAAATAGCAAATGAAGCACTAGAAATTAAGAGTGTTTGGCTAACTCCAATCAATAGAGTGTCTTATCTAATTTTACAAGTAAAAATAATGTTTTGGTTGCTTGACAGAAATATCAGTCTGTTGCTACTGAATATCATCACCTCTAATCTGAAGGTTGTTTTTATATGAATGAATGCAGAATGTGAGAAATGGACTGAGATAATGTACCATCATACTCTAAATCAGCGGTTCTCAACCTTTTTTGCCCGCGAACCCCTTTCATTCCTATATTACTCTGGTAGACGCTAATAGAGCCATCAGATATTTTAAAAATCTTATTGATTTTTAGAATTAAATATCATTATGAATTATATTTAAAAAATTGTTAAAATATTTTGTGTATTGTAGAAGCATAACCAGTTTAATTGCAGATAAATTTTAACAACAAAATCTTATATGGACCACCCACCAGGGTCATAGAACCCTGGTTGAGAACCACTACTCTAAATTATACGCTTTTACTCTGTGTGTGTTCTGCATGCTGCAATTAATACTATATTTGGAGTAGCAAAATAGTAGAGTGTTTTGTTGCGTTTACTTTCAACTCCTTGCGCTCTGAGTCTAAATTTCTCTTTTAACCGCATTGGCTTTTATCCCTTCCAGGGTTGATAAAACTAAAGAAGAGACTGTCGAGTCGACTTCTCCTTGAAGCACCATTACATATAAACGAATCCTTCTGCGGTGGTCTGGCGGATCTTTGTGGTTTTCGTCCCTGTTTACAATTTTTACAATTATCCTTGAAAAAATTTTTTCAATGTATCATATAGATATGATTTTTGACACTGAATCCGAATTTGCTAATTATTTATACCCCAAAAAATTTTGCAAAAATGTTACAACTGTTCAAAATTTGATAATTTTCAGAATTTTCAGCCAATCAAAAAACATCGCGTTCGTTGCCTCTTCCATCATCAGCGGTGGTGGGTGGGACATCGGCTTGTCAAGACATTAAACTAGCAACAGTAAACAGTGAAAAACGTGAAAACATACGCGAGCAAATTTAATATTTAAACGTTACGAACAAACCAACAGGAATTGCTAGAAATATCAGTCAAAACATAAAAATATACACGTGCAAAGTTAACATTAAAGCATTTGCGTGCAAATTTAATATTTAAAGGCTACGAACAAACCAACAAGAGTTGCAAGAAATAACAGTCAAAATACTATTTAAAACAGACATTTATTAGTTAATATAATTCAAGAACGAAAGTTTGCAATACACTCTAGGATTTTATAAAATAAATTATCTTTCTCATATCTCCTTCTCCACATAGGAAAAGTTTAATGTTAAAGCTGTGGCCATCGTCCCAGGATCGAATTCCTACCGTTATGAAAATAAACAATTATAGAATATGTGGTGGTTACATTCCTTGTGCGCACGCGCAGCATCTTTGGTTACTATGGAAACAGAGTTCTATGCAATTAGCTATGCAACACGTGGTGCTTCTCTGCTTTGGTTACTATGGAAACAGAGTTCTTTGCCACGGTGGTGTGTAAAATACTCGCTTCTGATTGGCTAAAATACCCAAATTTTGCAAATTTTAAAGGCTAATAGTTTTTTAATTGTGGATTTATAGGTAAAATGAATTTCAATTTCATAATGAGCATACAAAACTTAATCCATATATTAAATTTGAAAACAATTGGAACAAAATTGTAAACAGTGACGAAAACCACGAAGATCCGATCTGGCGAAACGTCAACTTTTATGACATGATTTTGCTTTGTTTTGCAGCATCTCTTTTATCTTTTACTGTTTACTTGTTCCAGTCATTGACCTGCTGCCAAGCTGGGGCACCATCTTGACAGATTTAGTTGAGCAAATCAACCCTAGTACTTATTTTTCTAAAGCCTGATACTTATCTTAACGGCCTCCGTGGTAGAATCGCTAGGTTACAGGGGACATAATCAAACCAGCACCGGTTGTCAAGTGGTGGTAGACGCATACACACACATACACACACACACACACACACACTATCTCTCTGTCTGTCTGTCTGTCTCTCTCTCTCTCTCTCTCTATATATATATAAGCTGCTTTCAGTTTCCGTCTACCAAATCCACTCAAGAGTCAGGTCGGCCCGGGGCTATAGTAAAAGACATTTTCCCAAGGTGCCACGCGGTGGAACTGAACCCGGTGCCATGTGGTTGGGAAGCAAACCTCTTAACACACACTTACGTCTGTACTAAATAAATCTAAAAGTCATTAGTTTAAAGATATTTCCAGGGCAGTATTCCCCAATCTTTTCATATCCATGGACACTTTTTTTTCTATTTAGATGAAATTTCCCACAAACCCCAGGCTTTTGAAAAGTCTGCCTACTCAATAAGCTTGTTATATTAAGTATGGAATTCATTTTTCCTAGTTTCACATCTCGTTTGAAAATCACATAATCTGAGTAATTATGTTTTACACTGCAGACTTTTACAATTTTGAGCATTGACTTCCAATACTATCTCTGTAGAGCTTAGTTTTGGCACCACTAATTTAAGACTACATCAGATAATGTTCTATTCTTATATAAAACATTAAGTAAAGTGTGTGATTTCAGGAAGGTTTGACTGCTATTTCTAGCAGTTCAGGTAACTGCATAGAGTCTTTTTAGTTCACTTGTTAAACAAATTACTGTTGCTTAACAATAGACTAACCCTGATCGTGCAAATCTTTGATTAAAAACATCCCATCCGAACTATATTATTTAATGACTTACCCCTCTTTTAAGAGAGTGGAGTGTGATTTGGAGGAGGTAGGGTAGCTATTTCTCGTAGGTCAAGCGAGCATGACGAGGCTCCCACACTGATTCATGTACCCCATTTACATCTAGGTGGACTGGACAGTATAGAATTAAGTTGCTTTAGCCACGAAAACACCGTAGCGTTGCTGTTGGTATACAAACCATTCCATACATGTCAGTTGTCATCTATGGCTCTATTACTTCTACTATCTGCACTTTTGTTTGGAATGTTTAGAAGGAATAAAATTCAGTTGCTCTTTCAAAGTACAGCGAAAAATCATTGGTTAGTCGGTTCTACATACTTTCTGTTGTACTATTTTTATTTATATTTATTTTTTGCTTTATGTTTTTGATTGACAGTCCGACCTGCAGGTTATACAAATGTAGGTTAAGTTTGTTTCTGGTGGAATGAAGGTCACAGAGGTTAATCACTACCGCTCCACCACCAATTTCCTCTTCTCTCTGCTCTCCTCCTACATCACTTACCAATTCCGTTCGTTTGAAACTATTCTTCCTTTGGCAGTTCTCTTTCAGTGACTGTGTTAACTCTTTGTGGTTTCTCAGCGTTAATAACTTACTATTTATTATTACTCATTATATGGAAGGAAGAGCCGTCAGGTCGATTATGTCATCAATTTATAAGAAACTGCAGAGGCTCACCATCGTCGTCTTAGTCGCAGTCGTTGTTTTTCTTCAGTTCCAGATCAGTCCTGGTTGAGTAAACCTTTGATCAAACACATTCCGACTATGACCATCTCGACACTTTTTTTTTCAAAGATAAGCTATCTACAACCATATTATCCAAAGTGTCTACTTTTAGAAAACGGTTGGATATAATTTAAATGAACTCTGACTGATAATTCTCGCAAGTCGGACGATGACATCCAAGTTACAACCTTTACTGCCGCTTGGGGCAGAGAGGGGTCACTAATCTAATAAATAATCTCCTAAAGAAGTACAGTTCTCTACTCTCTGGTTAACTGAGTTTTACTGAAGCATTTAAAAATCTATCTTGACTAATTTGATATAGTGTAGGATAGACCAGTAGCTTTCAGTCTTCTGAAGCTCATTGTCCCGTTCACGGAAAGGCACATCCGTGCTCATGTTGCTTGCTGGCACTCCGTCGCTTTCGACGTCAAGGGTTCCAGTTGATCCGACCAACAGAACAGCCTGTTCGTGAAATTAACGTGCAAGTGGCTGAGCACTCCACAGACACGTGTACCCTTAATGTAGTTCTCAGGGATATTCAGCGTGACACAGTGTGACAAGGCTGATCCTTTGAATTACAGGCACAACAGAAACAGGAAGAAAGAGTGAGAGAAAGTTGTGGTGAAAGAGTACAGCAGGGTTCGCCACCATCCCCTGCTGGAGCCTCGTGGAGCTTTAGGTGTTTTTGCTCAATAAACACTCACAACGCCAGGTCTGGGAATCGAAACCGCGATCCTATGACCGTGAGTCCGCTGCCCTAACCACTGGGCTATTGCACCTCCACTGTGCTCATGTTATACACCCGTTTTTCATCAAACAAGCTAATTTTGCACCGTGAATTATAATCCATATTTTCTCACAGTTCTAGTACCTGCCTCGTTTCAGATATTTACGCGATTGCTTAAGTGAGCAAGGGTTTATATAATGCAATTCTACTGGACTTTAGCATATCATGAGTCGTGGCTTCTACTCAGTGATAACACAATGTCTTATTCATATCTTACTGCTGACATAGATTTCTTTTTGAAAACGTATTCTAATGATGTAAGTATTGTATTTGGTCTAATTTTTTTTATCTTAGAAAAATCACGACAGCTAAATGAAAATAAAAAAAAGACTCTCATAACATCCTTCACATGACACTTGTTACCCCCTCGCAAGCTTACAATACCCCCAGTGAGGTTGAGGTTATCATCCAGATTAAGAACTACCGAGATAGACAATATAAACCTCAACTTCAGAAGCATCATCTCGATAACACCTTCAAACATGTATGTAGTCCAGCTGCATCGTCTTGTGGTTTCCCTAATTTATTAGTGACTTCATTTTAATTGTTGTTTCTTAGCGGGAAATGGTTCATTTTCCTACAACTTAATTTGTTAATACTTATTGAGAAAGGTATGAACATCATGTCTTCTCTGTTTTCTTTTCTCTAACAAAAATAAAACCCAACGAAGTTCTCTGATTGTTGTCCAGCTACAGCTTAGCCCTGACTAAATATATGATTAAAAGCATTGCAAATATCGGATATCTTTCACTAAAGACATACCGTCTGATGACTTAACTGAGGCTGCGTAGCAATTCGTGGAACCATAGAATATCATAGAGTATCATAAAGTATCATTCAACATGTCCTTGCTTCCTTCCTTTTTAAGGTTAGAATGTAATTTGTAGAAGATTCGGCTAATATTTCTACTAGATTTAGTGTCCATGTAGAAACTCCATCATTAATCATCGATTATACTGTCTTATATTTATGTCGCAATTCTTTCAGTATGTTCTCAGCAGATCGACTCGATCATTCTGTTTCTTGATATGTAATGGAACACACATCACTCATGGAGTAGAGAAAGCCTTGGACAACATGGACTTTTCTCCGAGTTGATTCAAGCCAACTGAGATCAACTTCTGATACAAACGTAGTAAGGTGACCGATTACGTACGACTCACAGCCATTTCTCATATGTTAAATCTCTAGTGCTCTTATCTAAAAAAAAGTTTCAAAATGTTTCCCCCCACACAAAACAACGAAATCAAAAACAAAGAAATATCTGCTCAGGTCATTTACAGCTTGCTGGAAAAGTCGTGGTGTGTTTATAGCTGTTGAGAGCAAGAGGAAATGTTTCGTTTTTGATTTGTTATTGATGTTTACCTGTTTAAAATCTCGATCATCTCTGATCGAGATCGAGTAGACTTATGGACAAAGTAGTTACAACTTTGACCTTTTGGTTTTTTCCTTTTTTATCTTTCTCTTTTTTTTTTTTAATTATTACTATAGACAGATGCATGGCTGCGTCGTTAAAAAGCTCGCTTTTCTATCAAGGACTATATTGTTTAATTTGTCCAATGCTTTCTCCCACGTTTCTTTTTCAAATCCTTGGGTATAAACTGAAAAAAATTTAGCTTCTATTTTTAGCAGATCAAGTGACCATGTAAAGACTTCCCTCACTGGTTTGTTCCTCTTTGATAAAAAAAAAAATAATTAATCAATATTCACTATTGTTTGAATATAACTAGGTCGATACTTACTATGGTATAAACACAATTAGGTCAATACTTACTATTGCAAGAATATAATTAGATCAATACTTACTATTGTATAAACATATTTAGATCAATATCTAGTTTTGCTTGAACACAAAATTAGGTCAATGCTTACTATTGCATGAACGTAAATAAGTTAATACTTTCCTCTCTATGGACATAAAGGTCACACTTATGTGAACATAACTAGGTCACTATTTACTATGGTTTGGATACAATTAGATCTATATTTACTTTGGCATGGGCGTAATTAGATCAATATTAGTACTATTGTATATATAATTAGGTAAATACATATTGCATCAGCATAATTGGGTCATTGCTTACTATAACATGGATATTTCAGTCGATACTTACGTTACCATAGTTAAAGAAATTCTTAGTATTTTGTAAACATATTTAAAGGAATATTTTTTTACAGCTGTGTAATCATAATTAAGTCAACAGTCATTATTACGTGAAAATAAACGGGTCAATAGTAACTATTTTGTGAACAAAAACAGGTCAATAATCTCGGTTGTTTGGGCACAGATATGTCAATAGTCACTATTGTGTGGACATAACTCGGTCAATAGTCATAATTGTGTAAACATATATGGATCAATAGTCACTATTCTGTGGGATAGTTGGGTCAAAACTGGCCATTGCATGGACCTAACTGGGTCAACAGTCACTATTATGTGAACATAAGTAGGTGAATACTTACTATTGTATGAACATTATCATAATATACCGGATGAACGCAACGAACGCATGGATGAACACAAATAGGTTTTAATTGTTATTATATTTTGTGTACATTAATGCATTTGTATGCATGGGTCCAGGTTGTTTCACTGGTCAGTTGTCTTCTAATAAAGCCTTGGATCGATCAAAGCCTTGTGAGTGGATTTGGTAGATGGAAATTGAAAGAGACCCATCGTATGTACACATACGCACGCGCACGCACACGCACACACACACATCACAACACACACAGCACACACTTACATGTGTGTGTGTGTAAGTGTGACTACGTGTTTGTGTCTGTTCTCTAAATGCTTGACGACCGGTGGTGGTTTGTTTACGCCACCGTAACATTAGCAATCCGGCAAAATAGAACAATAGAACAATAGAACAAGTAACAGACTTTAAAACAATAAGTACTGGGGTCGATTTGTTCGACTAGAATCCTGTTGAGGTAGTGATCCAGTTTGACCACAGACCAATATATGAAACAATGTAAAAGATAAAAGATAAAAAATAACATGAAGCCAATATTTAGCATTGCATTAACATTAACAAAAATTCAATCCCGGTTCTTCGTTAAAATCAACAACTGTTCTACGACGCATCCTTCCTTCCTGCCAGTTAGTTATACAAAGAAGACGCAAGCAAGAAACACGTTTGTTTATCTTTCTTATTTATATATCTGGTTATCTTTCTCATATGTATGTGTATATATAATATATATGTATATATATATATATATATATATATATATATATATATATATATATATATATATATATATATATATATATATATATATAAATATATTGGGTCATAGATAATACGGATTTTTTATACTTTTATTTTTCAAAATTAAGATAAACAGAGTTCTTTTTTAATCTAGAATATACTCTCCTTCATTTTCTACAATGCCCTTCCATCTATCTGGTAGACTTGCAAGGCCCCTCTTCCAAAATTCACTTGTCCGTGACGAAAAATACTCCTCCAGTACTGTTCTGGCGTCGTCTATAGAATTCGTATTTTTCCGTCCAAATGATTTTGAAGACCGCGGAATAAATGATAATCAGATGGGGAAATGTCCGGTGAATATGATGGATAGGGTATCGTTTCCCATTCAAACTGCACCGGCCTTTGGAATGTCATCCTCGCTGTATGTAGCCAAGCATTATCCTGAGGGAAGAACACCTTTCGTCTTGAAATCAAACATGGTCATTTTACATCTATCACTGACTTAAGCTGCTCAAGCTGCTCGCATTAGATCTCCTTTATTAGTGTTTGGTTTGGGCTTAAAAGTTCAAAGTGGACTAAACCTTTCACATCCCACCAAACAGATAACAACACCTTACGTGGGAGAAGACCTTCTTTGGCCTGAGGTGCCGGTGTTTCTCCTTTCCTCGACGCTTGACATTTTTATAGAGAACCCATTTCTCGTCACCAGTCACTATTCAGTCCAAAAAACGTTCATTTGGGAGACGTGACAGCGAAGAAGAACACACATTCACTCTCTGCGTGCGATTAGACTCGGAAAGTTTGTGAGGAACCCATTGGCCCGATTTGCTGACTTTTCCGATAGCACGCAGGTGTCATAGAATGGTTGAATGATCAAATCCAGCTTCTCTGCTAATTCCTTCACAGTTACGATGGGATTTTGTTCCACCAGGGTTTGCAATACGTCCTCGTCGAGCTCTACAGATTTTCCAGGACGAGGCACGTTTTCTAGGCTGTAGTTTCCGGCTCAGAATTTCTGGAAGCACCGTTGAGACTGGCTTATGCTTATTGTCTGATCCCCATGTTGTCCTTGAAGCAAAATATACCGAATATGCTCCTTTGTCACATTCATTTTCTTTGAAAAAATAACTGTTAAAATCGAACTGCATTCTTCAAAACTTGCACTAAGAATAAGTGCGAAATAAAATTACTACCTGCTTTTATAGCAAGTTGATGCAGGTAGTTTATCCCGTCCCCATCCGACTTTTAGTTCATACAATTGAAAAAGCTGCATCATTTATGGGATAACCAAATATATATATATATATATTTTAAAGGTATTTTAAGGTTTTTTTTTACATATAACTTTTTTATATATTTTTACATGTCCCACATGCTATACCTTCATTTTTCATTTATGTATTCTTTATTATTATTTTTTTTTCCTGCTGTACCCTTATTTTTATTTTTATTTTTATTTTGATTTTGATTTTAATTCTATTTTTTATTTTTATTTCTATCTTATTTTTGTTGTTTTTCTTCTGGTCTCTACCACACCTCTGTTTTTACCTCTTGCTCTACATTTGTATGAAACCCTTTGTGAATCTCTGAAGAGGCCTAGCGGTTCGGGCATGTAACCCCATTTCAACATGTCATCCGATAATCACTCCGGCAAGAAATATTCGGATAGAATGGGGCATGCTAAAACTAGGCCGAAACAGCTGTAAGATTAAACTTCTGTTCATCCTCTAATTCCTTATGTACTTCGTACTTCTATATGTAAACCAGGTTGGCAAAATAACATAGTCTGTCATAGACACCTGTGCTTTGGTTCTTTCTTTTTTTTTCTTTCCTTTTTTGTCACTTTAGCTATGAATTAAATTAATGAATTCAACGAGATACATTGTCTGCAAGTAGTTGGGTTCAGCATATTATCCTCCATTTTCTAATTGTTATACAAATTTGTGGTAAAACCTCCACTTTTACCCGCTCCCATTGATTGCACTTGGTATAGCACTAGTGTAGCAATAATTGGGTACCCTCCCAGCAGAATACTGGATAGATACTATCCCTTAGTGGATTGAACCCTCAACCCCTAACTCTCTCGCATTATATATATATATATATATATATATATATATATATATATATATATATATATATGTGTGTGTGTGTGTGTGTGTGTGTGTGTGTGTGTGTGTGTATGAATATATATATATATATATGTATATATGTGTTGATATATATATATATATGTATATATACGTATATATATATATATATATATATGTATATATTTGTGCATATATATATATATGTATATGCATGTGCATATATGTATATATACATATGTATATATATATATATGTATGTATATGTATATATATGTGCATATGTGTGTGTGTGTGTGTGTGTGTTTATCTATCTCAATGTAGGCAGTGGTTTATGACGCCCAAGGTTTTGTATTCTCCCGAGACAGACACTAACAGTGACATAACTGATAGTCATTATCTTACAAGAAGAAAAAAAACGCAACAAATAAAGAAATGATATTAATAATATTAATAATATATATAAAATAAAACAAATCTTACTACTACTGCTGCTGCTGCCACTACTACTACTACTGCTACTACTACTACTACTACTACTACTACTACTACTACTACTACTACTACTACTACTACTACCACCAGTTGTAGTCAGTGGGTGAAAGAAAATAAAGCGCATGGATGGTCGCACTCATCAGCTTGTCTCTCAACAAAAACCGTCGTTCACCGTCAGCTCTGCCACCCATCTGACACAACACTCTCTGTCTCTATGCTTTCTCCTTCCTCCAACCCTTTCCGCCCTCTCAAATGTTGTTTGGTTGGCATAGCAACTTAACTTCCTCGTGCTGGGAAAGCCACATAGCAGAAAATATTTCTCTTCTCACTCATTCTTGTTTGTTTATTATTTTTTATATTGTTATGAGTTTTATTTGAAAAAAAAAAAAAAAAAGCTAGAAAATAAAAGAAAATAACAGAGAAACAGAAAGCTGCTTTATTTTACGTACTCGTTTTACGCTTTTTTTTTATTTAGTTTATTTGCTTGTATATGTATGTATGCATATATATATGCTTGTATGTTTGTGCATATATGAGTATGCACGTATATGTATGTGTGTGTGTGATTGCTTCCTGCTGTCAGATGGTAACCGTCTCACGCAAGACATCTGCACATCATTAGATTACAGTGACATATACATGTACATGTATATGCTACCCTCTGAATATCCATAATTAAATAATCAGTAAGAGGCTAGAGCAAGATGACCGAAAGCTATTTCAACCACAGGTTTTCTATTTTATCACAGGGTCTTCTTTTAGACCTTTCCAATAAAAGGTTATTTACAAGTCATAAGAAGTCTGATTTAGGTGCTTCGTTCTCCAAGTGATTCTACTCCTCCTCTTGATTGCAAACCTGAGTTTTTCTACGCCTATGAGCGCACGTGTGTGCATGCTTGTTTGTTTGTGTGTGTGTATGTGTGTGTGAGTGGAGGCGCAATGGCCCAGTGGTTAGGGCAGCGGACTCGCGGTCATAAGATTGCGGTTTCGATTCCCAGACCGGGCGTTGTGAGTGTTTATTGAGCGAAAACACCTAAAGTTCCACGAAGCTCCGGCAGGGGATGGTGACGAACCCTGCTGTACTCTTCCACCACAACTTTCTCTCACTCTTTCTTCCTGTTTCTGTTGTGCCTGTAATTCAATGGGGCAGCTTTGTCACACTGTGTCACGCTGAATATCTCCGAGAACTACGTTAAGGGTACACGTGTCTGTGGATTGCTCAGCCACTTGTACGTTAATTTCACGAGCAGGCTGTTCCGTTGATCGGATCAACTGGAACCCTCGACGTCGTAAGCGACGGAGTGCCAACAACAATGTGTGTGTGTGTGTGTGTGTGTGTGTGTGTGTGATGGAAAAGGTTCTACAGGGGGACGACGAAAAAATTTATAAGGGAAAGCGAAAGCAACAAAAATGAACGCAAACTCGCTCAAGATCTTTCATCAAATGTTGAGCAAATATCATCACAATAACAACACCTGTTAATATTGTACATGAGAGTTTAAATACCGCCAGGATCAACTTTGCCGTTCATTCTTTCGGGATCGATAAAATAGAGTACCAGTTGAACTCTGGGTTGATGTAATTGACTCCCCCCATCCTTCAAAATTTTTGGCCTTGTGCCAAAATAATAAAAGAATATTGTACATGACGGTGCCAGTAACAAGGAAACTGAAATGGTATAGCATTAGACACGCACGCGCGCGCAACAGCAACAACAAGAACAGCAACAAAGATAGAAAAAGTTTTACACGGATAGTAATGGAAAGATACAAACCAAACCAAACTGGGAAATCTATCGCTTGATCGAGAGACCAAGTAACTTGGAGACTCTTTAAGATTTTTGAGAGCTATATCTTCTGGAAGCTATATCTATATGGCAGTGTGTGTGTGTGTATGTATATGTATATATATATATATATATATATATATATGGGAGAATATACAAAAAATAACAACAGACGAGGACAGGTGGTGTAAATAACAAAAGTATATATTAGTATGACGCTCGGGAATACGGAAAGTCTTTGACGTTTCGAGCTACGCTCTTCAACAGAAAGAATACGGAGACAAGGAGAAAAACACGGAGAAAAAAAATTGAATAGTGTTCAGTCAACGGTCAATCATATATATATATATATATATATATATATATATATATATATATATATATATATATATATATATATATATATATGCATTTTTATACTATATGTATGTGTGTATATATATGTGTGTGTGAGTATAAGCTATCTGTATGCGTATATAAGCTATATGTGTGCGTGCTTGTGTGTGTATATACATATATTTGTATATGTGTATATATATATATTTCAATAACTATATATGTATGTATGCTTTGGTCGGCCCGAGGCTATAGTAAAAAGCATTTGTGGATCCCTACAGGCCGTCATTTTGGAGGGCTGCTGCACCTTTTAAAAGAATCAACCTGAAAGTTAACGGTTAAGGAACAGAGGTCATCTATCAATGCCACATTGCTTCACCCTGTCGCCTTTTCACTTCTTTATTCCGACAGCAATAATTAGATTACAACCTCAAAATTAAGAACAAATTCAAACAAAAAGACATAGACAGGATTTTATACATGAATCCCAAGTGCAAAAAAATGCTATCATAGTTATCACATCTTAGTTTAATTTGTAGACTTCAAAGATATTTTGATAATCCGTGCAATGAAGACACTGGGTGTTGGACAAACTATCTTATAATACGAACAAAGCATCTAATGGCGTTCGAGAATATCAAACTTTAAGAAACTAAATGGATTGCAAGATCAACATTCCCAGTTTTGTGAGAACATTCGTTTCTCTATAGCTGTCAAGCTATCAGAAGTACTGATCAACTCGGTTGCAGATTGAATGACAAATGGTTACCTTTCTAAATTCCACACTCAATAATGCTGCTGCCAAAAACATCGAATTTGCGATGAAAAATATATCAAGACTGGCTCAACGAAAACTCCCGTACAATCAACAAATTCCTTAATCATATTCACAAGGCCCATTTAGTAATTCTGGATAACTTTTCATCAAACATTCTAGGATAAAAAAAAATCAGTGGTAAGCTCTTCAGACTCAGGCTCAATCTCTCCATCGTACCCTAAATTATGATTACAGATTTCAAAATCTCGAGAAATCCAAATTACTACAGATAGCCATGACATGCACAGTTTCTATGATACTCTACGCGGCCTCAGTTAAGTCTTTAGTGAAAGATTAATGAGAAAATGTGGAACATTGGGAAGGACACTTAAGCAAGCTCCAATACCAACGTAGACCAGCAGGGGATTTATGACTTGCCCGTCATCCATCATGTTGGCAACTCACTGACACTTGCTGCAGTTAACTCTCGTCAAAACGTTGAAGACGTCAATGGCACACTGCACAATCCCCTCTTATGTCCTCTTCAATACAAAATGATAATTAGTCGCACCCTTGCATTTCAGATAACTAGGTATAGTAATTTCCGACTATAAACTGGATGAAGAGATTCTAAATCAACAGGTTTGTTTCCTTCAGGATGGGGTCAGAAATAAGCTGTTTTTTTAAACTCCACCCAATGTCGTCTTAAGGTATGAGTACATTGAGCAACTGTTACCCAGGGGCCTGCCTCACGGGTCAAGAGGTCCAAATCTGATTCGAGTATGCTGTAGCTTACTGACAATGAATAAATACTACGGGGCTCTGTTCATTGATTTGCCCAGAGGTTTATAGTGCAGCTAAGAGCGGCCCTGAAGCCCTGAAGCCCTGATTTCATCTCTCTGCCCCAACAACAATGTTGCTGTTTGCGTTTTCACTCTTCTGGATGGGTTGGAGGTATAGACCATAAACTGCTATCACAGTGTACTTCAGGACTTAAACATTTAGTGAATTTAGAAGACCAATCGGTTATCTGGGGAGTGAAGATTACGAAATTCATCAGAATTCATGAGCGAAGGACACCCACTTCATATGGTAAGCTTAGGAGTAATTAGCGGGATATATAGAATTAGAAGAAAAGTAGTGACACTGTTTGTGAATGTATATGACTATGTATACAAACAAACGAATATACATGTATCTTAACAAAAATATGTGTGTGTATATATATATATATATATATATATATATATATAATTATGTGTATTTCTTCTATCTTAATGAATAAAAATTCTTCTGATAGAATAAATACTGCTGCAGTATCTCGTTCTTATGTGAGATGCAGTGGACGGTACCTTTGGCACCATGCAGTGGCGACCCGTGCGAGCATTCCTGTAGTACTTGATACCAAAGTTTGGCACCAGTCCTTCCAGTATTTTCCATATGTATATTATTACATATCTCTCCCGCCTGCGCTCCAGGGAGTAGAGACCTAGTGCCTTCAGTCGCTCCCTGTAGTTCATCTGTTGGACTGTGGCGATCTTTTTTGTATAGTGCCGCTGAATTGCCTCGAGTTCTGCTGTCCGCTTAACACTGTGTGGTGACCACAACTGAGAGCAATAGTCTAGGCGGCTCAGAACAAATGTCTTCCATAGAGTCAACATGACTTTTTGATCCCTTGTACGGAATGTCCTCAGTATCCACCCAGCCAGTTGTCTGCACTTTGCTGTCAACTTGACAATGTGCATGTGAAATGATGCATCACTACACATGTTGATGCCCAGATCTCTTACTGTTTGTGGTTCTGGGATTGCAGTACCTCCAGGCCCTGTGTATGCCAGTTGGGAGGTACTTGTGGTCTTGTAGCGCAGTACTTGAAATTTTTTTGCATTGAACTGCATATTATTTTGCTCTGCCCACTCATATATTGCATTTAGGTCATTCTGCAGGTTTACAATATCATCAGGATTCTTTATTGCCTGAGATATCTTTGTGTCATCAGCATAGCTAGTGACAGTGGCTCTCCGAGTGACCGTGGGCATGTCCAGAAGGGCCACTATGAACAATAGTGGCCCCAGAACAGTTCCTTGTGGAACACCGCTCAATATTTGTGTTTCCCTAGATAGTTCTCCATTGGCTGCAACTGTCTGACTTCTACCATTCAGGAAGTCATGCAGCCATTCCCCTAATTTACCAGCTATGCCAAGGTTTCGCAGCTTGTGACATATCAAGCCATGATCAACTTTGTCAAAGGCTTTTGCAAAGTCGAGATATATCACATCAACATTTGAATGGTCAAGTAGCTGCTTCAGGACCCAGTCATAATGCTGCAAGAGCTGCGTGAGGCAGCTTCTACCTGGACGGAGACCATGCTGGGTCTCATTCAGCAAGTCATTTTCTTCTAGGAACGCAATCAATCTCCTTCTGACAATTCGTTCCATGACTTTGATAATATGTGAAGTCAGAGAGATGGGCCTGTAGTTCCCAGCCTCTGCTCTGCTTCCACCTTTATGGATAGGACATATGGTGCCTTCCTTCAGCTTTTTGGGAAGTTTACCATTTGCAAGGAAACTCTGGAAGAGTATCCGGAGTGGTCCTGCTAGTTCTTGTTTACACGACTTTAAGAGGACAGCTGGGAAACCATCGGGGCCAGTTGCCGAATTTGAGCTCATTTCATTTATGGAAGCTATCACATCCTCCTCTTCAATGTCGATGTAGGTAAAGGATGCAGTCTTTTTCTGCTGAGTGCTATTGTCAAAGAAATCAGCTGGGTTCTTTATCTGCATGTGACTCAGAGGAGAAGTGAAGACACTCTTGAATTGTGTACTGAGCACTTCACTTATCCATGTGGGATCTGCAGTCAGTGAGCCATTAGGCAGGAATAGGGGTCCTATCTTATACTGTACCGTAGCAGTCTCCTTTGCAAATCTATAGAAAGCCTTGGGGTTTGTTTTTATGCTTTCTACTGCTCTCTTCTCCTTCTCTGCTCTCTCCTTTTCATGGGAGAGTTTAATTTTGTTTTCTATTTCTAATAGTGTTAGTTTTAATTTAGCCCTTTTCCTATCCTCCAGTTCTCTATTTAACTGGTTTGAGACCTTTGTTCTGTGTCTCATAAGGATTTTCCTGTCTCTAGGAATTCTATTGGCATGTTTGCTGGTCTTTCTATATGGCACGTATTTGGTGCATATGTCTTGTATGGTTGATATAAAATGATTTAGTTTGAGGTCATTGTCTTGTATAGAAAGGCTGTCATGCCAGTTTTGATTTCGAATCTCTCTGCGAATTGACTTCCAGTCCGCCCTGTGGAAATTCAGGTTGGATATTGCTTGAGTCCTCCTGGTGGGGTGGGTGTCAGTGGGTTGTCTAGGACCATACATAGTTAATTCTATAATGTCATGATCTGAGAGAGATGTGGGCGTTATTTTCACATTATGGATTAGGCTCACATTGTTTGTGAAGCAGAGATCTAAAATATTGCTTCCCCTGGTTGGTTGGAGTATCACTTGTTCCATGAACAGCATGTTGGATAGTTCTAGCAATGATTTTGCCTGGCGTTGTTAATGCAGTGACATCCCAGAGAGGATGTGACCTTCAGGCCATTTAACATTTGGGAGGTTAAAGTCGCCTAGGAAAAGTATATTGATGTGTTGGTCCAGATTTGTCAGGACCTCTTCTATGCGTCTGAGGCTGTCCTCAAATTTACCTTCCTGCTTTGCGGTATTTGGTGGACGGTATGTTGAGCATACAACTACATCAATTTGTTTTATGTGTACTATTAAAGTATCACATACAGAGTTTGAGTGTGATAGTAGTAGTAGGGGTGTGACATCTTCTCGGATGTACATTGCAACTCCCCCATGACTTCTATCCCTTCTGTCTGTTCGGAGTACGGCATACTCTGGTATATTTATCTCCGCATCTGCTATATTAGGTGTTAGATGCGTTTCGGTAAGCACCATGCATATTGCTTGATTGCATGTTACTAGGTCTTTCAAGTATAGGAACTTGTCTTTGCCGCCTGTTCGTAATAGGCCCCGGATATTCAGTAGGAATATGGGTGTGATATCTGTGCAGGGGTTCCTGGTGTTAGCGGTGGCCATCCCTGATCCATCATCTGTGGTGGTCTTGGACAATGGTTCGTGTGGCGTTGACTCTGTACCCTCTGCATCCACGTTAACTGTTGTACCATTTTCTGGGCCACGCTTAAAAAATCTTGCTGCTCAGCTACTGCAGTTCGTACAGCCTCTGCATACAGCCTTTTTTGGGGAGCAGAAGGAATATACGGACTTCTCTCTTTGTGAGTCCTGTTGGTATTCGGTGGATTATGTGTACGTAGATTTAAGCTTTCTGGTCTCCCTTTTCTGCGCTCCCGCTTATTTTGTTGTAAGTGGTTATCTACCTTGTTTAGCTGGTGGTGTTTGGGATGGGCAAATTTGCAGTTTCGTCCCTTTTCTGTGTGACGTGTTTGGGCTTGAAGCCTGTTTGTGTTTACCGTCTTCTTGTCTGTTCTCCTGTCTTTGTCGTTTGTGGTGCAGCGTTGGCTGTATTCACCATGGTCATTGCATCCCTCATCAGCGGCTACAGCACTGGTGGCATCTGCCTTGTCTTGGTGATCCGTTTGGTCCTCCTGAACCTGAGCACAGTGTGCAGGGTCTTCACTGTCCATTTTTGTGTCCGTGTCTCTCATAATGCCTTCTAGGAGCTCCAGGTTTCACGAGCTCGTAGGAGCGAATGAGCTCCAGTTTCTTTCGATCAATTTGAGCCATTGACCTGTGGAAATTGTACCTATCCAGGCTTTCGGCTATTAGATCATTTGCTGGTGATCCTTTGGCCAGGTTCCATGCGTGTACAAGAAGGCGAACTTCCTCCAGCTGCCAGTTTCGGCGCATCTTCATCTTCTTGTTGGCCTCAACTTGGCGCTGTACAAAGTCTCGTCCTCTGGTATCCATGGTGCCCGATATTTGAGAGAGAGAGGTTATCTTAAAGTATATAGAAATAGTACTAGAAAGAAAGAAGGGTATAAAGAGGGGAGGGAGAAGGGAGAATACGAAGTAGAGCGAGTAGAGAATGCGTACAGAGTACGAGATAGATAGATAGATAGATAGATAGAGAGAGAGAGAGAGAGAGAGAGAGAGAGAGAGAGAGAGAGAGAGAGAGAGAGAGAGAGAGAGAGGATGTGATAGGAATAGAAATGTATGAGAGAGAGAGGATGTGATAGGAATAGAAATGTATGAGAGAGAGAGAGAGAAGATAACTCAAGAGAGAAACAAACAAAACGAGGCAAGACAAAATGAAAATGAAAAGACTAATGAATATATATATATATATATATATATATATGTGTGTATATATATATATATATATATATATATATATATATATATATATATATATATATATATGTGTGTATGTATGTATATATATGAGGGAGAGAAGATAACTCAAGAGAGAGAAACAAACAAGACAAAATGAA
>NC_142928.1:103646321-103673821 GCF_046866305.1 Octopus bimaculoides
CAAGAGATACCACCACCCTGAAAAAATAGCAGTCAAATCCTGACTCTAAAACCACAATAAATGTCCGCATGGCACGATTAGCGAAGACGAAGACCAAATAAACCAGTAAAAATAGATAATTCCAAATACTGTTTATATACATGTATTTGTATTTATGTACTGGAGTATATTCCACTGATGAAGGCAGAGCATTATTATTTATGCAAAGCCAGAAATCCAGGATTTGGAATTATCTATTTTTACTGGTTTATTTGATCTTCGTCTTCGCTAATCGTGCCATGCGGACATTTATTGTGGTTTTAGAGTCAGGATTTGACTGCTATTTTTTCAGCGTGGTGGTATCTCTTGATACCCTGTATTATAATTTTATATATATATATATATATATATATATATATATATATATATATATATATATGCATATATATATATATATATATATATATATATATATATATATATATATATATATATATATATATATATATATGTATATATATGTATATATATATATGAAAGAAGGTTTGAAAATGCACTTATTTTTAAAAAATATTTATTTACTTAACCGGTTTCACTTTTTTAGAAAAAGATTATCAAAAGTCTTTGAGAATAATAAAAAATGTTAAAAAACAGTCTGAGTATTAAAATGCATATATACATTCTTTGATGATAAAATATATTTAAAGTATAAAGCTTTGTATGAACTTTGTAGTGTTACATACTGATTGTCATATTAAGGTGAAATTGTTAAAAACAGTGTATGAAAATACACATATGGAAAAATACATATACATATACATATTCTCATACATATTCTTTGACAATCGAATAAAATTGAGAAGGAACTGACCTATATATATATATATATATATATATATATATATATATACATATATATATATATATATATATGTATATATATATGTGTGTAAATATATATATATGCATATATATATATATATATATATATATATATATATATATATGCATATATATATATATATATGTGTGTGTGTGTGTGTGTGTGTGTGTAGATATGTGCGTGTATTTAAGAAAGAAAAATATGTAAAAACGCACAGGAGCTTTGTATGATAAAATTTATGCTAATATTAATATCATAATGAAATAAAGAGTTGTATTACAACATTATATAATAAACTGGGAGTACCGGTTTCGCGTCTTACGCTTATCAAACTTCCAAGATCTTAGACTTCAGTACAGAGAGAATTTTTGCTAAGTCACGGGGACGTCATTTTTGTTGTTGACAATAAATTTTGGCTACAAAAATTTAATTCGTCTTTTCCCTCCTCTTTTCAACAATAAAAATGACGTCCCATGACTTAACAAGTATTCTCTCTGTCCTGAAATCTAAGACCTTGGAAATTTGATAAGCGTAAGACGCGAAACCGGTACTCCCAGTTTATTATATAATGTTGTAATACAACTCTTTGTTTCATTATGATCTTAATATTAGCCTACATTTTATTATACAAACCTCCTGTGCGTTTTTATATAGTTTTCTTTCTTAAATATCTATATAAACAAGATCTGACACCTTTATGATATATATATATATATATATATATATATATATATATATATATATGTGTGTGTGTGTGTATGTGTGTGTGTGTGTGTGTGTGTGTGTGTACATGTATATATATATGTATATATATGCATATGTATATATATATATATATGTATATATATATATATATATATATATATATATATATATATATATATATATATATATATATATATATATATATATATATATATATATATATATAACTGCGATAACTTTGATAGGTTTCGGCCAGTATATGCCAAGGCCAGGTCTAACTCAATTGCACCACAAACAAACATACATACATACACACACATTTATATAAATATACTTACATAAATGTATACCTGTACGTATGTATGTATATATATATATATATATATATATATATATATATATATATATATATATATATATATATATACGTTTATATATATATACATATATACACTTACATACATACATTTATATATAATTGTTAAAGAGAACAACAAACGTTGAGGCACAGCAAACATCTCAAGTCGTATATATATATTTATTATTGGAAAAATATTTTCCGATAATGATAATGTTTGTTGTCCTCCTTAATAATTTTATATCCGCTGCATCGGAAATCTGCAATGGCTCCATAACTACCATCTCAGCTATAACTTAGGAGCCCTAGTAATTCGTTGCAGCACTTACCTAGCGTACCCAATCGTTTAGATCATCTGTGAACTAATCCCCTACACTTTGTAAATTTATATATGCATGTATACACACACACATATACACACAGATGCATAGATAAATAGATGGATAGAGAAGTTATACCTATATATACAATGGAAAATCCTTGAAGACCCTGTGCAGTTAAAAATCTGCTTAGAATTATTTACTAGCCTGTATGGTCTCGCTAAGTCAAAATGGTTTTTGTATTCTTCCTTTTTACTTGGAGAGTTTAAATGTAGTTATAAAAACATGTCCTGTTGAAATGTAATTTCAGTAAATTTCTATATCTTTGTGCTGCTGAGGATTGTTCTGCATTTTATATTTGATGTAATGTTCACATTGCTTAATTAAATAGAGTCGCATGAAACGATCGTACTGCATTAACTTTGGATATCCTTGTTGCTTATTTTGACTTTAATCACCTTATTTTGAAATTGTATGGATAGTACCATACTTAACTCTGGTGCCTAAACTTAAGTACCATATTCACCTGAATCTAAATTATATATATATATATATATATATATATATATATATATACGCGCTTACTCATATGTATTTTGGTGTGTGCGTATATATATATATATATATATATATATATATATATATATAAATATATATATATATATATATATATATATATATATATATATATATATATAAATATATATATATATATATATATATATATATATATATATATATATATATATATATATATATATATATATATATATATATATATATATATATATATATATATATATATATATATATATATATATATATATATATATATATATATATATATATATATATATATATATATATATATATATATATATATATATATATATATATATATATATATATATATATATATATATATATATATATATATATATATATATATATATATATATATAGCGAAGGAGATTTTAACAAAGATAGAAAGAGCGTGTGTGTCTCGGCGTGTAATTGATTTTCAAATCATTTGCATGCATACAAGCGGCCTTCCTGTTCTTGTGTTGGATAAAGTGCAATAAAGAAGGCATCAACAAAACAACTCCAACAACCATGTTATGCTTAACCTTATGGACGGATGACCTCCTTAAGTTATTTAGTTATTTACTTATTATTTATTTATTTTCTGTTTTGTTTGTTTGCAGTGATAACAGACAGTCAGCTTATACTCACAACTGAAGTTTGTATTGAGAGAGTAGAAACCTCCGACATAAACCGAAAGATTGTATGTCAGACAAGTAAATGGGTATAGGATGAAGTCGAGATAAAGAGATAGAAAGATGAGGAGAGTGATGGACAGATAAATTGAGAGAGAAAGTGAGACGGTAGAAGAGAGAAAGAGAGGGGGAGTGAGAGGGAGGGAAATAGAGAGATAATGACGATGACTATGATGATGATAATGATTATGTGTAAAACATAAAGTTGATATTCTTTATTAGCTTTCGAGATAAACGGTTATCTTCAGCGGCAAGGGTGATTGAGGTCACATCTTCAGATTAGAACAGAACTACTTTACAGAGATCATTTCTACTGATGTAATTTTTTTTTATTGATTTATTTGTTGGCAACCAGCGTATCTGTAACAGAGAGAGAATGAAAGAAAGACAGAGTGAGAGAGGGGGAGGGAGAGAGATGGAAGGAGAGAGATGGAGGGAGAGAGAGAGGTGGGGTCAGAAGGAGACGGCATCTGAAAGGCAAAGCTTTATCTTCAGAGCCAGAAACTACTATGTCTCCCTCTGAACAGTCGACGGTCTTCTACACGGTATACGCATTACACACTACACTTCGTTCGTTATAGTACTAACGGTTCACGTATTTGTGATGGAGCAGTTTACTGCATGCGTATACTCTCTCTCTCTCTCTCTCTCTCTCTCTCTCTCTCTCTCTCTCTCTCTCTCTCTCTCTTTCTCTCTCTCTGGCATGTTGGTTAAATGTTGGTTAATGCAGTCCCTGATTTCGTGCATGAAAGAAGTCGGGCTGGTCATAGTTAGAATGCATTTGATCATAGGCCTGCTTAATCAATGTTGTAATGAACTTAACTACTTGCTAGAAAAGATAACAAAATCAGGCACTGTCCCAGGAATTTTTCGAAGGTAGGGGGCATAAGGTCAGAACGGAATACAATTCCAGGAGAAAAGGGCATAATAACATTATATAGAAGGGCGCACTTCTTTTTTTGAGATAGGCACTCAGACCCCCAACCTCCTTGGGTCCGCCCCTGAAAATTTCCCTCAAGCCACACTCTCTGCTGTTTTAGAAAGGGACGTGTTAGATAATGTAGTTCTGAGTTCCCTGCACATACAAAAATTAGGGTGGTTACGTTTGGAACGCCGTTCATCAGTAGACTACTTGATTAGTGCTGATCTGTGACATCAACAACAACAGTCACCTTGCTACAAAAGACCATTCGGTTATTTGGCAAATCGTTCACTCCTAGAACCTCATTACACATACGCCTTTTTATTTTATATCTGTCCCTTTCACCAGTACTAAGAAGTTCTTACTCCTATGAACATCCAAACTGTATATCACTTCTGTTTTTCTGGCCAACCCTCTTTTGTATCATTCCTGAAACCCAACAAAATACATTTTCCCAATATCTTCCTCAAGAACTGAAGTCTTTTTCCTTCTAACTCCCAGATATTATTGTTGTTGGTTAGTTCCTTAACAAGAATACTTACAAAATGCTTTCTAACAGTAACTATCTCTTAACTTTGTAGACAATAATATGTGTGATTTGAGGGAAAGTTGGCCGCTTGGAGAGACATAGGTGCTAAGCAGCATAATGGCCCCAAAGTCATGCATGTTATTCTCTTATAAAATGAAGAACATGTTACATACATCACGTTTTGAAATAAAAGGCAAAGAATTTTTGCGAAGTGGGAGTTAGGAAAACAAATTTCATCTCTGGAGTTACCCATTTGAGCAAAGTATATTTTTTGCGGCACAACAGGTCGAACGACCTCTTAGAAAGGGAGAGGAAAAATTACACTTAGCACCAGCAGACTCTCTCCATTTAAAGAGGGCCTTCACAGGCTGCTACTGGAATTTTAACTCTGAAATAAATACACCACTTATGGGAAAAAGCTCAACCGGTTGGAAACGGCAGCTAAATCAACTTTAGATCACGTCGCAGCGATATTTTTAAAGGACACATTACATAATAAAAGAATGTGGGATGATCAGGGCCGAAACGTCTTTCTTTACTCTACCTGGCCTTGGGTCCTGAAATATTGATGAAGTGATAGGATCCTTGTTGTAACATACAAGTGAGCATGTTAAACATGCTCATACATGAGCATGTTAAACTTGGTGGATCCCATCCCTCTACAGACCTGAACACAGATGATTGTTTCTAGAGGGAAATATAGGGACATAGAAATAAATATGGAGGTAGATACGAGCAGAGAGAGAGAGAGAGAGAGAGAAAAGGTAAAAAATAATGGGAGAAAAACCGACCCAGTACTATAGTGGTACTTTATTGATCCCAAAAGAATGAAAAGCAAATTTGATTTCAGCTAGATTTGAACAAACTCCTCAATGTTTTCTATTCCACATTCTTCGATTTTACTTGATCGGGGTTGTTCTGAGGTTCAACAACTAAAGAAACAACTGCCACAGCAGTCACTTACTTTGATTTATATAAACTGACAAATCCATTTAAGAACTAATGATTAACTTTATTTTGCTTAGTTATTAGCTGATTAAGGATAAATCAGACCCCATATTTTTAGTTTTTAAAACACGAAATATCATAAAGTGTTCAATGGTGGTGTACTTCTTCGTACATACGTGTGCGCATCTAGCGTAATACTGATTGGCAGAACGTCATGAAAAGATACACTGCAGCCTTTGTCCTACAAATGAGTTGTGTCCTCTCTCTGCTTTTTTCACTGCACTACAATGGTTTCTGCTTATAGGAGTTGGCTGGTGTCGTACCACTTCCACTCCAGCATTTCCAATTCACTCGTCTCTCTGCCTCCCATCAGCCAAGTTGTGTCCTTCCTTTAGATTCCTCGTTAACCATTACACTTAGTCTTTAATTCTTTAAACATCTTCTCTTTGCAATTTCCGCTCTACTTTTACAGAAAATTGTGTAAGTGTATGCATGTATGTGTACTTGCGAGTGCGTGTACGTGTATATGTGTATATGTGTATATATGCACGCATGTATGTGTGCGTGTGTGTGTGTGTGTGTGTGTGTGTGTGTGTGTGTGTGTGTGTGTGTGTGTGTGTGTGTGTGTGTGAAGGAATCAGTGAAAGCAGTGAGCATTGACCCTTCCTCTAGACAACAAATAAAACATAAAAATGACCGCAGAGCGCTGAATTAAGAACCCCACCCCCTTCATTGTACTTATTTTCATTGCAATGTTTATCTCCAGAATCTGCAATGGTAGAAGTAAATTTCGCTGTTCATTTTCTCTCTGAAAGTTGACAGAATAAATACCAGTTAAAAAAATGTAAAAAGCTTAAACCGTTATATTTATTATAAAAGTCGTTATAATTATTCTTTGTGTTTGTATTATACTATATAGCATTTAGCATGGTTGTTCTGATGTAAAACATTTTCATATCATTTTCATCATGGAATAGTAAATATAAAGCAACTGAGCTGAGGAAAATAATTCAGATAAACCCATGGCATGTATTCAGATAAAGCAAGTAAATGTTGATGTACTGAATGACGTACGCAAAAAGTTTCTGAACGTATTGAGAGTTTTCTCTCCAAGGGAAAAAAATCTTGCATTCATAAAGAATAAGGAAAAGCAATTTTAGGAAATTGAGAATTAATTTTAATTATTAATTCTTACGCTTAAGGGGAAAATCTGATCTTTTGCAGGTGACAGCAGCAGCCGGTAATCTTTCAATTTTATTGGATCTTGTCAGGGCATTCTAAACAACAGGTAGATCTGACAGAAATAGCGAATTAATATCGAGTCTGATTAAAATAAAAGGGAAGAGCACATTGACCAATGAGGGTAGACTTACATATACAACAAAAGCAAAAACAAAACAAGAAACACAAAAACAGAACAAAACAAAGAAAAGCAGGAACGGCTTTGATCACGTGTCTTCTCAATCAGCCCTGATTTGAGGTAAATAATAGCAACAGCTGTAGTAGCAACAACAGCAAGTATCAATCTATTTTCTGCTCGTTTCCGATTTCTCTTCGGCGCTTATCTATGCCCATCGTATATTTGTTCATCTTCACCAAGAATTTGCACTAACCCACATTTTACCCCCTCCCTCACATGGTTTATAGAAATATTTGGATACAGACTCTGCTTAAAGGGCAGAAATTACACACACACACAAACACACAGAGGAACAAATACATCTCCATCATGGCCATAATCCCTGCTACCATCATCACCACCACCATGAACTTCACAGCCATCACTCTATCACTGAGATCAGCACCTCCCGTGCAGAGGCACGTTTGTGTGTATGTGGGGAGAGAGAGAGAGAAGAGAGAGAGAGAGAGAGAGAGAGAGAGAGAGAGAGAGAGAGAGAGAGAGAGAGAGAGCGTGTGTGCATGTATGTGCGTGCATATATAGTGTGTGTGTGTGTGTGTGTGTGTGCATGTGCGTGTGTGTGTGTGTGTGTGTGTAACCGATAGTATAAGTACCATTTAAACACTGGGATCTCTGTAATCGACTAGTCCCTTCCTCCAAAGTTTTAGGCCCCGTTGCCTATGTTTGCCATAGACGCACTAGCTCGAACTGAAGCCCATAAGCTATACCATCTTATATCCCTACTTCAGTATACACTGTCAACAGCTGCTTAACATGACTCTTATTGCGATAGACATCACATCTGAGAGTATCCTTTAGAATAAAAGAAATAAAAAACATAATAATTCCACTGATTTCAACATTTCAAAATAACAACCACCGACCGAGGACAGCTTCTTAAAACCGAAAGTTGTTGAATTTTAACAGCCAGTTGAGTAAATGAATACATGCCTATATGTTTTGGATATGGTAGTCGTTGTTTAGTTCTATATCATGTCCTGATTCAGCCGGCCCATGAGAAGATAGGTTTAATTCGTGAAAGCCTCACATTTCGTTTGCATATTTTGGTCAACTTAACTAACATATCCTCCCTTGGAATGGCATAAGGAAGATTTCGTTGTTATTTCTATGTAGTCAAGTTCATTCGTCAGCTCGACACGTATATTCATTAAATCATTGGTGTCGACAGAATAAATACAAACACTCTGCTTCAAGACGGTCAAAGCACAGTTCGTGTTCTCTGTTGGTGAACTTTGCGATGCTTTTATCTTCTATCTTTCACTTGTTCCAGTCATTGGACGACGGTCACCCTGGGGGTTTAGACGAACAAATTGACTCCAGTACTTAATTTTTGAAGTTCTGTTAGCCTCTTTCACCGAATCACCAGGTTACAGGGAAATAAACAAACCAATTGTCAAGCCGTGGTATAGCGGATAAACACAACACAAATAAATACACGCATACATATACCGTGAGCTTCCCTAACCACTAAGCCACACACCTCCACACTAAATGTGGGTTAAATTATAATTCACATATAAGGAACCTTTTCTGTAATTGGCGGAGCGTTGGATACAATGCATTACAGCGATTATTCCGGTCCTCTGCTCTCTGAGTTCAAATTCCGCCTTTGATTTTAGATAAAAATGCACAAAATCGGAATAGCGTAATTGTCAGGGCGCCAAACAAGATGCTTAGCCCTATCTGTTTTGGCTTTTTGCATTCTGACAGAAACAACTGTTATCCCACTGATAGGAAATGATACCCAGCTTTTCTGAGCTTTTCTGAGCTTTCCCTTGGACAGTATTGGTGGCGTACAGTGTGTGTGCTGGAACTTGCATACATAGGCAATTGCTAGTCGTCCACAAAATAAACTTTGCTTAAACCTACACATAGAGGTACAGATATATTATTAAGTCTTGCTAACGGAGGCCTAAGAGACTGGTTTAAAACAACAATATGTAAGTCTGCCAAATTTTCAAGTGCACTAAGCATCATAAGTGGAATAGCTATGACCGAAATTCAGTTTCCAAGGGGATTACACGACATGAAATCTACAAACTTTATTTCCATTATTGAATTGTGTCCTGCCCACTTTCCCACTTTTATCGCTTCTTAAACACTCTGTCAGTAAGGTGTTTACCAATCATAAATCTCATGACATGGTTTTGAAGTACTTCACTTTTTGAAGTTATTTTTTATCAGGCCAGGTGACACCGTCAAACCTAATCCACTTCTAAGTTGCACAGAGACAATATGTATGCTATAAATCTAAACTTTGACTTGAATTGATATTCATGTTAGGAAAAGTTGTCCATGCAAATAAAAGTTGACGGCTACCTTGTTACTGTTCAAAGCAAAAATATTTGTTTCAAATTTTGCTACAAAGCCTGCAATTTTAGGGCAAGGGGTTAGTCGGTTATATTAACTCAGTGCTTGAATGATACTTTATTTTATCGCCCCCAAGAGAATGAGAGGAAAGGTTGACCTTAGCAGAATTTGAGCAGGGGACGTAAAGAGCCGGAAGAAATGTCGATAAGTATTTGTTCCGACGCGCTAACGGTTCAGCCAGTTCGTCGCGTTTGAATGTAGATATATTTACGAAAATATATACGCCAGGTGAGATTATTATGTCTATACTGCTTTACTCTTTCGAACATCACAATCCATTCTCCAATCTTGGTCTAGTGTAGTGAATAAGAACATATTACAGAGTAAATTCTTGACAATATTCCAGTTGTATTATAGTTGATATCTTCCCAAATTAAAAAGATCCATATGATTGGCGCTTATCTCTTGTTTCTATTCAATTGTGTAAGTAGATTAATAATAAATCTCTTGCTCAATAGAACCTCTGTCTAAGGCAGAGGGGACATTCCGTTAAATGAATTTAGTTTGAAACTACAAGTCAATGAGTTGCTCATCAATTACACAATCCCTATTTAAAGAATGCAGAAGTGAATTATGATATTCAGCATGCTTAATTATAACTTGAACCCAATGAAGAAACCTGAATACTGCCGCTTGACCAGATAAAAATAGCATCCAGATTCTCTCTGACCACACACCATACCGTTTTTAACGAAAGGTGGACAATGTAATTCTGCATGCCTCTAAGAAAACGGGATAGTCACGGCTGCAACGACTTGAGTCACGAGTCTGCTCGGTCGGGATTGAGTTGAGCCAACAAAACAATAACAGCACTAGGACATAAACACGCCAACGTGAAACTGAGTCCGTAATTTAATCGGACCACCTCAAGAATTGTCTCAGCTGCAGTGTCATTGGTCATAAATTTACTCGATGGTGGTTCACCAGGAGTTATACAACAACCACCACTTCCACAGCAACAAGATGAATAAAAAGTAGGTGTGTTCATTTAATGAGGTACAGCGTTAGCATGATACGAATCTTAGACCTCTCGGCTGCGTAGCCATGCTCAGAGTATAATGAGGATATTTTAGGAGCGGGCTTTCAAATTTATAACTACAGAATGAAATCGAAGATATAAGCGAAATCTTTAACATAATAAAATGTTAAGAGGAGCAATAAATTTATTCATTAGAACAGAAATAAGTACATTTATAAAGCATGGAATTTCCACAAGATTAACTACGGAACGAAACCGAAGAACTAACAGAATTATTTAACATTATGGAACAAGTTGGATCATAAAATCGAAGATATAAAATTTTAATATAATAAAGCAAAGTTATGAACATCTATTATATTATGTAACAAAATAAGAGCATTTATAAAACTGTAGAATTCCACAAGTGTCAACTTTGCCTCTCTCAGGGTCGATAAAATAAGTACCAGTTGAACATTGGGCTTCATGTATTGAATTCCTAATCAATACACAACAAATGTTGTTCATTTGTTTAAATAATTAAAAAAAAAAACGCCAGTCACATGGCATGCACGAGTTTTATGTGAACTTGTCCGGTTGACGTGGTTCCTCCTGATGATGTCTTGAGCTAACTGGATCCTATAAAGGAGCTGTTGTGGTAGCAGACCACGAAACATGGTTGAAATTCCTTCCTATATATATATATATATATATATATATATATATATATATAGTGAGAATTTACCCAAAACATCAAAGACGAAGACGCGTGTGTAAACAACAAACAGATGTATTAGTTTAACGCTCGGGAAGTGAGAAAGTCTTTTACGTTTCGAGCCTACACTCTTCGACAGAAAGGAACACAGAAATAAACAGGGAGAGAAAATAGAAAAAGGTTTAGTGGCTAGCGATCTCTCATGGCGAATGCCAGACAGAGGGGTCACGCACGAGAGCTAGGAAGAAGGGGAGATAATAAAGTAGTGGAGATAATAAAGTAGTGGTGATCCCAAAACGAAATATCGAGAGGAGGGATCTAGAGAGATACAAGGAAATGTCACGTAGGGTGGGGCACGATGTTAAGGTGACCCCTCCCAATGAGATCACAAGGACAACTAAAGAAAGGACGATAGTGTACATTTCTAAAATGAAGAAATCAGAGACGGCAACGACACAAGTGGAGAGAACCCTGAAACCCATCTGGCAAGATCGTGAAAGTGGAGGTGCGGTTTCTTACCGAGGCAATATCCAGGCAGCATTCAGTAACCTCTCTGAAGACTGACGAGGTGGTACTTCTGCCCATATACCTTAGAAGACGTACTCCCAGAGTAAGGGTGGAGAAAACCCCTCCAGAGGTGCATGTGGCCTGGCTAGTGACAGCAATACTGCTAAGTCTCGAGGAAAAGATTGTGGTCCTCCAAGCAACTAGAACAGCACAAATAAATTTGCAAGGGCAGCGCCTGGAGATGGTTATGTAGGCCGCCTCGGGGGACCTGTAGAAGATAGTAGACACCATAACAGTGGGTGAAGACGTGATACTTAGGGTTATGGTGGAGGGCAGGAAGCCCCGTTGCTACAAGTGTGATCAAAAGACCACATAGGAACGGAATGCCCTCCTCCTCACGTAAAGGCACCAGTGACACTATCAATTGGAAAAGAAACTGCACCAACACCTCCTGCGATAACAAATGCTGCAGGAGTAAGTGAGGGAGAATCCAGCAATAAGGAAGAAAAGGAAGACAAAGCACAGGATAAAAGTAAGGATGAATGGGAAACAACCGGAAAAAAGGAGAAAAAGGAGGACACAAGCTGATGATGTTATCCCCCACCCTATCCCCTCTCCTTACAGACACCAGCCCTCACCCTATACCACCAGACATGGACCTCAGCCTGGCAGACACACAAGAGCCACAAATTTCCCCACCCCACCCCGAGAAAAGTACCTTATGGTGTTTTATAGTGACGCTAGAGAAACTGAGAAAAAAGATTGAAAATTTGAACACTTTGGTAAAAGTGGACACTTCGGATTGTGAGAAGGTGCCCTCTCATGTGAAATGTTCACTCATGTCGAGGGAGAACTTTGATAGGCCGGTCAGCGTACTGACTTTTTGTAGAGCTTTAAAATACTGAATTGTCGCAAACTGAATAATAAACGGGGCAATTTGATTGGTTAAAATTAATATATAAAAAAAAACTACACAGGTAGTCCAGATTTTGATTTTGCTTCACCTAATCGGCAGTTATGTCAGAATTATCATGTACTTGCAAAAACGGTAGATGAATTAGTTGCGAAGGATGGTACGGATGTGGATGTACATGTGGAGATAATAAACGCACCGAAAATGTAAATACACGTGCCACAACGTGCCACAAAAAGAATACGACTTATGGGAGGTGTCGGCACACGTAAAACAAATGTAAATACAAGAAAACGTAGTGTGTATACGGAACAAGAGAATTTTGAACCAGAAGGTAGCGATCCATTATGAATTGCTTCAAAAGTGGGGGCATTGTATGAAGCATTTGGTTTAAAATCAGTATCATCATTACCAGGAAAAGCTAAACATGAAAGAACCCGAATGGAAGACTTTGACAAAGCTGCTAAAAAGCGACTAGTGAAACTAACCAGTACCATAATGAAAAAAAGTATGCGCTATCATTAGTGTGTATGATGCCGAAGGCCTTATGAAAGAGTTTGTTAAAAATGAAGAAGGTGTCGTCGATGAAGGCAAATTAGCGGAAAATATAATTAAAGTACGAGATGCATTGCCGAGAAATGCACAAGCTGATGCTGTTACAACTCCATTAGCGGTATCCTTCGTTTCAAGTATTTTGAACGATCGTTTTGGTATTGGTAAGAAGAAAGTAGCTTCATTAAGACGAGAGTATAAACATATGGCAAGTGAAAAGCAGCTTACACCTTTCAATAGATCAATTATACGATACGATCGTGATCAAATGAAAGCTGCAGTGGAGTTTGTTTTGTCGGATGCTAATGTATGCTGAATCTCATGGGGTACCAAAACATTTACGATTAATGGCGAAGAAATACATCTCCCCAAGCTGATTAGGAAAAAGAATACAACTATAATGCTACGTGATTACAAAGAAACCATACCTCAAAATAAACAATTAGGCTTTACATCATTCCGGAAGATAGTCAAAACGTTAACTACCAAGGATCAAACAATTAAACAAGCGGTCGATTATGTGTAGAGAGTATTAACGTATGATAATTTTGCACGTTTGAAGACTGTTGTTGCTACCAGTGCCGAATCAGAATCTTTGAATGCTATTGTTAATGGTTTAGAAGCTTACATTAAGACAACCTATGAGGGAGACATTTCTACATGTAGTGTCACGGATAAAGAATTTTCTTGATCCATCTCTGGAGCGGAAATGAAACACTGTGGTGTTGGTTGCTCCCCCAAGCATGTAATACAATACATTAAACGGAAAGTGAGCCCAGAACATAAAATTCTATTGAATGATGCTATGGAAAAATTATATCTTTTATTTGGTCATCGTGTGAGAATAGTTAATCAACGCAATAGGATTGATGAAATAATGTTCAATTTATGTTTAGAAGATGCTATGGTTGTTGTTATGGATTTCAAAACGAAATTCGAAGCTATATACTAAATGGGAAAAAAACTACAGATTTTTACGTTAAGAAAGGGCCATCGTGGCATGGAGCCATAACGTATACAAGATACACCGACGAGGAACGGCATAATACTGAAAATTTAAAGGATTATCGTATCACTTACTTCGATCACATTTCTACCGGGGATTGTAAGCAAGACTATGTGGCTGTTATGTCCTATTTTGAGGCAGTATGTAAACAAATATCGATCAAATTTCCATACATTCGAAATCTTTATGTACACTCTGACAGCGCAAGATGTTGTAAGGAGGGAAACTTATTGTTTACATTATATAAAATTGCAGATAGATACAACCTTAAACTTTGTACTATTGTACACACTGGTGAACAAAATGGTAAAGGCGGTATCAACGCTCATTTTGCTACAGTTATGAGGCATGTGTATATGCATTGTAATATGAGTTCAGATGTTATAAATCCTGTTGAATTAGTTGATGCTTTAGATGCTAATGGCGGTGTATGTAATACAGTGGCAGAATTGGTTGGTATTAATAGGCATGCTGTTGAACGGTATGAACAGGAAAACTTGGAGATAATTGGAAAATTACAAAACGTAGGTGATCATATGGAAGTACAGTTTGATTCGACAAGAAATTCCGCTTCGGTTTATGAAAATTCGAACTTATTATTGACAACAACTTACAACCTTATCAATGACACTACGAACGACGTAAATAAACGAAATTGTGAAAGCGAGTCCGATGAAGAAGATTGTGCTTCCAATGAAAATGAAATATTTGATACAGACACTGTTGAAGATATTGGTGTTGTAGAGAAAGGTAGAGGCAGCTTAACAAAATGTATTGTTTATGGTGTTGAGGAGAATATCCCAGAGAAGCATGGTATTGGATTTGCTGTAGCATCAAATATTAATGATTTGGATATGGAATCAGACGATAAAAATTCTCTTCAATGTAATTTATGTCGTAGGGAATTTGCAACTGCCTAGAAAATGGAAAACCATAATTGCAAGGGAGCCTTAAGAGAATAAAATTTAATCAGTCAAGCTATTGTTTATGCTAAAGATATATGTGAACAGCATCAATTTGAGGTGATTAATACTTGTTCAAATGTTGAAGAACATGTTTGATACCATTCATGAAGCGATCCAGCATAATAATGAGTGTTGTGGATTTGAAACAGGATGGGCAAGAACAAGAAAGCACGGTAATAAGTATGGTAGAAAGTATGTGGATCCATTTAAACAAGAAATTATTGATATGTTTAATTTGGGTAATGAAAACGAAGCTATGAAACGAGGTCCAGGTAAAGTGTTAGTGGAACTTAAACGTAAACATCCCGGGCATTTGGATTTACGATCGGAAACAGAAATTTGAACTGTTATTTCATGCTTGATGAAAACAAAGAGAAAAGGACAATCAACATTATATAATGCTAGCCGTGGAATTCATGAACCATTCAAGTCAACAGTGCTGGAAATATTTCGGGAAGATCCTAATATTACGCTACGCAGGGCATGGAAATTGTTCCAACAAAGACATCCTCCAATCGATGATATATCCACGTATCCAGCTGAGGCAAAGTTAAAGAGAAAAATATCTTCTTTAAAGGTTAAGTATAGGAAAACAGGTGAAATACCTTAGAGATTTAAAGAAAACATTGTAACTTTTCGAAAAATTGACATTTTCGAGAAAATAAAGTATTTTCGAGAATTTATAAATATGCGACACAGCTATAGCACGATTTTACTGAGTTTTGGTAGTTTATGTTTCTACAAAACTGGGTCAAACTTCCATACTCTGAGTCGTGTAACGACTCTTAAAAAAAAGAAGTTTCAATGAGGTCGCTGGAAGTGTGGTTTTCGAGTGGCTGTCATTTCATCCATCTATTCTTTTTCCATGTCATCTTATTTCATTCGTTTATTTTTTCCCCACTTGTCCTGTCCTTGTATTGTCCCTCTGTGTTGTCTCCTTGTGGGTAATAAAGAATCAACAATTGTTTCCATCACTAAAGGATTACGGTTGATGTTGTCACTCCTCATACGTTCTGCTTGTTGGTTGTGCTTCTGATACAATGAGACAGAAATTCGCAGTGTTTGATTCTTGTTCCTATACCTGTGTTAAGTAAATTACGAAACTTGACACTGGGGCTGATCTAATCGACTTAGTCCCTCCTCCATAATTGCTGGCCTTGAGCCAAAATTTGAAACCAATATATTATCGGGATTTAATCTCCCTGAAATCGATAAAATGACCTGGCTGCTGCAGAATTTAGATTTCATGAAATATTTATTTCGTATCTCTCTATTCTGTGCCAATTCGACTGCTCATAAATATTTTAGGTCAATGTTGTGGATTTGCCAAACGGGTCAATGGATTTTAATTTCTTTTGCGCCAAATCCAAGTAAGTTTCTTTTTAAAACAAACAATGGTAAATGATATATAATTTACAGAGAGATCTTCAATACTACTTGTGTAGGCAGATATTAATGATAAATTTTAAAACACTGCAAATTGTTCTGATATTTTGTTGTTAACTGAAGTGAAAATTCATAAGATCAGTGAACTTTAATTGTTAAAGAGTAGGTTGGGTAGCACAATATTTTTGAAATCCTAAGTAAGATATTTGACAACCAGTTTACAACCATCCAATAAGGGAAAACAAGCACTGTAAGAAGATTATACAAGTTGAGGGGAAACTAAAAACAAGTTTTATATTTATTTGGATATGATGTAAGGGTGATGTAAATCTTAAGAGTATTTCTCTGACTGGCTTATCTACCAGTCAGCAGAAACAATTTTTATAGGAAATACGAAACAAAAATTAAGTTGGACTTTCTCACAACTGTAGGATTGCTTAAAATCATTGCGAGAATTATATATGATTTTATGAATCTACAAGATGGGTGACTTACTTTTGTTTTTTCTTTCAGATACGAATCGATTTTATTTGACTGCACTTTAATAAGTTACGAAACCTCTTTTTACATAAATATGTTAATCACTTTTAAAAGTTGATGGAAAGAAAATAGAACAATCTAATTTATAGGTGACCGCAAATACAGAATACGTCATCAACAATTACTCAAAAGTTTTTCTAATCTACTCACTGCCCTGTCTCCACTTGGCTCAAAGAGTAATATATCAGAAATGTTCTCGTCTCTTCAAATGTCTGAAACGATTTCCGCAAAGAAAATTAGGCTTATTCTTCTATGAATAATAAATCAACTGCTGCAATCAAAACCAAGTCTTTTGAGAACTTAAGTAACATGTTACTTAAAGAACCACTCCAAGCTAGTTGTCCTATAAAGAATATATTCAAAATTGTTTCACTTTTACGTTGGCAAATTTTCTTTAAGCAGAGAATCGAAGTTTTGAATCGAATCTGTCGATAATGTTCAAGTGTTTGCAAAATTGTGTCTTGAAATTAGTTAGCTGAACCTGCGTTGACCAGCCTATAATTTTTAGCCTTTTACAACACTTTGGAGCAAATATTTTGCAACTGTTAATAAAACACGAGAATGAAATATAGAATAAGGGAATAGTGTATGTGGAGAACTATATAGCTTCATATTTGTAATTAGCTATCTTTTGACCAATGGCATTTAACGAATTGATATTGTTTGCCCAACAAAGTAGATTATGACTACCCCAACTTTCTTTTTCAGGAATATTACAGCTCGGACTATAAAATAGTAGAATGTAGTGTGAAAGAAATTTAGCCGTTATTTCTGTCAGGTCGAGTAACCGTATAAACTCCTTTGTTTGTTCATAATTCAACGAGAATGTGATTCGTGTAATTCAATCTTCTTGAGAAAACTTTTCTTTTCTTTTTTGTAAACATAAACTTTTTTCCCTTGTACTTACTGGATATATCATCTAAACTTGCTTTCCCGAGAAAAAATTAGCAGTATGGTGAAGACAGTTTTATTGCTTTAGTCATTTATACCCAATCTCTTAAAATGTGCTCAAAGGCATCATCATTTGAGAAATAAGGCACGATTCAAGTTGTGGTAACTGGTTTATAAATGATTTATGGAAAATGTAATCAATGGAGAAGAAAAACTTAACCCTTTGGATATTTTCAACATTATAGTACTTTATGACACCATAATTAAAGTACTTGTGCCAAGTGATAGGGCATGAAGGTTTCCTCATATATTTAAAAGTTCTAAGTCATTTATATTTGCTCCATTTTGTATAAATTTGAACTAAAATATTTCATTGTATCAAGCAGTTGTGTTTAGCTTTTACATTTAAGAACCAAAGATATATTTTATGTAAAATCTCAGCCATAACAATAGATGTACAAATACAATATTACTAATATATTCTATTTATGACTCAGATAACAGAGCACCAGACCGCCGTTAAAGACCACTATATTTAGGTGTTATAGATTTAAAAAAACTATTGTTATAGATTTTTTTTGAAGCGAAGAGTAGCGCTCGTAAGTCTTTATCTAGTCTTCGAAACTACAAGGAGGAAGGGACGAACTTGTCCTCCTACCAAAGATCTAATCTGAGTGGTTGTAATAGAGTGAACTCAGCTAAAGACATCCAAGAAAAATGTGGTGGTCATAAACCGAGCGACTGATAGTTTACTCTCAAGAACGCGGAATGCAAAGAGCCAAAACAAACGACTCTTTGTGATATTTGCTCCGCCGATCTATCTTGATCGGTTTTATATTTTGTCAACCTCAAAAAGATGGAAACCAAAGTTGGGTTTGACTGGATTAGAACTAACAAATGCTGTAAGGCATTTTATCCTATTCTGAAAGTACATCGCTACGGGTATAACCGTCTTTTCCTTTCCTTGTTGTTTAACTCAGCTGAACTCTGACTGAGAGGATCATATGATCAAAATCTCTTCAGCCTTGGTTATCTCATTACGTATCTAACATTATATTAATGTAATAATTCCTTGAAGACAAATTAGTTTGAGGAAAACTTGGGCTTTATTACTAGCAGGTTGGACGATAATACATGTTTTTTTTTTCATTCGCTCATGCTGTATATAATTTAATCCTGAGATTTCTATTATCAAATAACTACAGTATCAGCTTCGTTTTATATTTAGCTCACTCCTGCAAATACCACAAATATTCTTATATCACATAGAAAGTTACCCTCCAAGGCACAAATCTGGGCAAGGTTGTTTATGGAAGACCAGCATTCTTCTAGACATATTAGCCTCCCTTCTTTATGCTACCGATATTATCCAAGGGAAAGGCAAAGGCCGATACAGCTTGGCATCAGCGACGTCGCAACTCATTTCTACCACTGAGTGAACTGGAGCAACGTGAAATAGTGTCTTGCTCAAGGGCACAACGCACAGACCGGTCCAAGAATCAAACTCGCTAGCTCATGATTGCAAGTCCGACGTGCTAGCCACTGGGTCATACGCCTTCACATATATATATCAAATATTAATTTTATTATAATATTATATAAAGGGGGGGGGGTGTTAGTTGGTTGAATCGGTGGGACTTAGCATAAACATGCACTCTTTACGTTATATGTTTAATTGCTGACGAGACTACCTAGCCATTCCTCTTCTTTCTAAATCTCTAAGCACCATATAAGTACTATGGTCTACGTATTCGCCTTTTTCTTACTGCAAAATGTGACTCCATGTTAGAATTCGATATTGTTAAAATATATAATAATTTAAATATTATACATCATAGGAAGCAGAATTGATTAACTTTATATAGAAAAAAAAATCGTTGCTTTTTATAAATTTATTACCGCGTTCAAATGCGGCGAGCTGGCAGAATCATTAGCACGCTGGACGAAATTCCAAGCGGTATTTCGCCCGTCGTTACATTCTGAGTTCAAATTCCGCCGAGGTCCACTTTGCCTTTCATCCTTTCGGGATCGATAAATTATGTACTCGTGAAACACTGGGGTTGATGAAATCGACTATCCCCTTCCCTCAAATGTCAGGCCTTGTGTCTATTAATAGAAAGGATTATTACTGCGTTCAACTACATTTAATTTTGACTGTTTCACAATATTGCTGAGCTACCATAGTGCGCTTCTATGATCTGTTCCCAGCTAATGCAAGGTTTCTTTTGCCCTTCATTTAAAGTTAGCACCTAACTCTCGAAGCCTTGTTATCTAACTAATAATGATTTTAATATTGGTCTCAAATTTTGGCACAAGGTCAGCAATTTCGGGAGAGGGAATAAGTCGATTACATTGGCCCAGTACTCAACTGGTCCTTATTTTATCGGGCCCGAAAGGATGAAAGGATGAAAGGAAAGTCGACCTCGGTTGTATTAGAACGTAGAAAGTAAAGTTGGAAGAAATGCCGCTAAGCATTTGTCAACGATTCTGCTAGCTTGCCACTTGAATGTAAAATCATAATTGTTAAAACAAAGTAAATATAGCAAGATATTTTCCATAATGTATTCCACTACTACTATGTTGCTCACCATATGATGGACGACATTCTGGTCGTTCGTGATTATTGGTTGTTGTTCTTGTTAGAGTAGTAATTACTACAGGCAGTGACTCTCTAGCCTGACACGAACCCAAGGTTTAACTTGTTCCGGCTGACTGTACCTAGAATGGGCCTCAATCCAGAGTTACGGATTAATTTCTTCTATTTTAGTTTGGTAGCAATCATAACTGGTCCCAGACTTGTGCTGAGAAAGGGAGTGGTGGAGTTCAAGACTGGCCACTTTGACTTTAGTATTCAAATTGCTACAGAAACATCGTCACTCAATGTCCATGGTGAGCAGGAAGAGCTATGACTAAGACAAATGTCTTATTGTGTTCTAATCAAAAGTCAACCCCAAATGAGCAGATGTATGATCAAAATCCTTCCAGCTGTGACCATCCCTTTTTAAGAGCATTCTTTGATATTTTACTGGTTTCAAACATATGGATGTATTCATACAAGGAAGAACATTATTATCTAATGCAATCTTCCTTAAATTAAAACAGAAATGTGTAATATGAGTGACATTTGGGCTGCCAGTTGAAGCAGGTTGCACGAACACACAAAAAAATTCCTCGGTTCTGAGCTTCTTATTCAAATACGAGGTCGCAAATTTGAGGGAGAAGAAAATCAGATTTTGTGGCGTTCATCGTACCTCTAAATGCATCAGACGCAGTAATGAAAAGGGTTTTCACTTACTAATAAGAAATATATATCGTAAAACGGATAACAGGTTTGATTATTATTATTTTATTTAAGGTGGCGAGCTAGTTGAACGCACGCCGAGCAAAATGCTTAGCGCCATTTCGTCCGTCTTCACGTTCAAATTCCGCCGAGGTCGACTTTACCTTTCATCTATTCGGGGTTGGTAAAATAAGTACCAGTTGAACACAGGGGTCGATGTAATCGATTTACCCCATCCCTTGAAATTACTGGCCTTGTGCCAAATTTTGAGACCAATATTGAAATCATTATTTGTTATCTAAAAGGGCTTATTGATTTTGATAGGTGCTAACTTTATTTGAGGTGGGGGCTTGTATTAGATCATATTAGCGTGCTATGAAACCAATAATTATAATATTACATTTTTTCTTCAAATTTCATGTTGATTGAACAAAATAATGAAATGAATAATAATTTTCATAATAAAAACTACGTATTAAAGTAAAATCAAATCAGATAAAAGAAACTGATTATTTGTATATTTGTAATAAATATGTTACCAATTATTTACCGATGTAATATATTGATTAATTCTATATATGATAGCGTGACATTTTTTAGCGTGACCAAACAAACGACAAGTATTATTAGCATTGATTAGTATGTTTATATTTAATTTCAAATGCACACACACACATGCAAGAATAATTACACACATATGCGTATATGAACCCCCCCACACATATATATATGCGAGAATAATTACAAACATATGCGTGTATATATATATATATATATATATATATATATAAACTATTTGATTAATGTTAAATTCTGTTATTTTATGAATTATGAGCACGAAGAACAGCGAAAATCAAAACAACGACGTAGATATTCATCCTTAAAACATCCAGGCAGATTCGAACTTGAATATGCTAATCGCTGTTATAGTTTGCCTTCGACGAACAATTTCTCCTTTCGAGTAATGTGTGTTCACAATACATTCGATTCATTTAGGCAATGGAAATTTGAGACCCTGCAGTGTTTGTGTCACTTCAGTGAAAAGCAATCCGGATCAATGATTTTGTCCGTTGGCTTCTATAAACAAGAGCCAAAGTTCTTGTTTAGATTCATTGATCAAGGGCATCTTCGACTGAAGAGACACAACCACGCTGAAACATCGCGGTGTCTCGAAGCCCCTTTACTTCAATGAATCAAGTGTATTCTTAGCACACGTTGTGTGAAATAGAAGTTGTTCTCTGTAGACACAATACAACAGCGAGTAGCATATTCACGTTCGGATCTGCTGGAACGTATTAAGAATGAATATATTGTACTTTTTTTCAAAATATAATAATTTTTATATTCTTTATATTCTATTTTCAAAATATAATAATTTGATAGTTGGTTGAGATGATTGTCGCCTCTCATTCACAATGTTTTTAGATTACACTGTGTAACAAATTTCTATTTTTTCATTTTTTGTCTTTAGTCAATAAGTGTTATTTCTTATTTGCTTCTATCTAGAAATGAAAGAATATGACTACTATTCCCTTCGGACTTCGCTTTTGTGACCTGGACGTCAGTTTTGAAAACTGAACTATTTTCCATTACATTTCAGACAGATTCAGTGCTGAGTTGCTAAAGCAGAAATATCGTTATAGCAAATCTATCACAGATTTGCTTGTCAGTTGCTTCACCGTAACCACTTGAGCATGCCTCTTAGTGGCTGGCAATATGTGCATCTCTGATCATGAGCAGGAGCAGTGAGGGAGCATCATAGCCATGTGTTGAGAGGGGTTCTTTGGGGTTTGAATAAATGTAACAAAAGCAAAGTTTGAAGGAAATATTAACCATATTTCATAATTTCTAGAGGTTAGCAAATAGGAAATAACAGTTGCTACCCAAAGACAAAAGTCGTGTTATAAAGTGTTGAGAAGTAATAAGAAGTGTATGAATTATATATTACAAAATGTATCAACCTACTGGGAACAACGATAAATTCAGTACAGCATGTCAATAAAGTTCATCGTCGATTTTACCGCACAAAGCAAAGGCGTTCCAGGTATGACCACCCCATTTTTTTGGACACTGTATATCTAGGACTGCAGTATCAAATGTAACCTTCCGCTCTTTTTTCTTTTATTTTTTCTTTTATTTTTTCTTAATACGGTTAGTTAGGATTTGGGAAAACTTTGCAACTAATTTGTGATGGTCAAATTACTCTAGTAGTGTCCTCTTACGTTGGCACGTAGTATATTGCTAGAATTATGTGATGATCACTACTGTCACGTCGAAGAAAAATTAAGAAAATTTTACCAGCCATTCAGAACGCACGCTTCACCCTTCAGCAGGAAAACAACGTCTCTCAGACGTATCTTGGAAGCATGGCTGTTTCCCGTTGAGTTGTTCGAGTCAGAACAAGATTTCTTATCGTTTGAAATAATTTACGAGTTAGTGAAAATATATAATCAATGTTTTCTTGAAAGCAATTTTCCAAATAGTGTTGCTATGAAAGACTTATTTATACTGCGGCATGAAACAACATGGTTCTTTAGTTGATTCAAAACATTGTGATTTTGGCCTTCATGGAAGACTGCCAAAAATATGTTTGAGTTCTTATTGGACGGTGCAGACACACAATCATGGAGAAATCTTATTGGACTGCAACGTTGCAATATATTCTTAGCGGAGAAATAAATTCGATCGGTTTTGAGCAGAAGTTTAAAGCAATTCAAATCTTGAATTAATGAATTTTGGCAACTTTTACTTAAAAGACAAAAATTTAGAAAGAAAAGAAAAAAACAAAAACAAAAAATAGATAAAAAAGAAAACGAAACAAAGAACGAAACAAAAAAAGACAAATAGATAAACCAAAGTTGTATTTTGAAACACGTACAGCACATAAATCATACACACACATACACACACACACACACACACGCACACACACACACTTATACTTACACTCATATACCTATGATTGGATATATTTGTTAAGTATATATATTTAGTATGTATATAAATAAATATATATATATACGTATATATGTATTTGTATATATGTATTTATATATTCATATATATGCAAATATGTCATATGTATCACATATATGTATATCCACACACGTAAGTACATACACAAACGTACGTCATACAAATATGTACACACATAAATGTATAAACATTATACATGTATACACACGCACACGGAAATATGTATGCGTATGTGTGTATGTATGAATATGTATGTGTGTATGTGTGTGTGCGTGTGTGTCCATATATATACAAATGCATACCCACTTGAAATATATACGTATGCACACTCACTTGAAATAGTTTGCTAGATGTTTATATAAACCACACCCAAAGCGATAGTCTATTCCTTCAGTCTTTTGGTATAACTTGTGATTTACCGATATATTAGGCCTATAATAAAAAAAAAAAACTACAATCAAAGATTCTTCAACTGTATCAGTCGTATGTTAGCTAACGTAGCCCTGAATATCGTTGTGTAGCACTGCATTATATGGTATGTCCTTTTTTTTATATAAGACATTAAGGTGTGATTTTAGACAGATTTGGCTGCCATCTTTGCGGGCCTTTACACGTTTATGTCATGATCTTCGTTGCAGTAAATGTCTCAGAAGTGAAATTCTCCTTATACATACTGTATGTGAAACACAGGGAGCTGGACTGTGAAAGACGTCATCGGAATGTAGGACAAGTGTTTCTGCGATGTTATGCCCCATCAGCGACAAATACCGAATTCCTCGTTCATAGACCACTAAGAGCTATCATTCTTATCTGCAAATAGAAAATAATAATTTTACAGGCTTATACAAATCTTTGTGATGCAGAATAAACTAATTAAAGGCACATTAAGTATTGATGATTGAGAAAAAGATGCACACATTCATATTCAACAAGTTATAATAGATACTCAAACGTGAAAAGTCTTTCGCTGCAGTAACTCTCTCAGAATAGAAATTCTCATGTAAATAACGTTTGTGAAAGCACATCAAACTGGGCCATGAATGACATCAGAATTCTGTAGGCTATGTGTTTCTGCGTCGTTCTGCTCTTTCCCTAGTGAATGTTAGCTACAAATCGAATTGATTGATTTAAATTATGCTCTCGTGACACACTTTGCACAACGTAAAAAAGTATTACCTACCAGCTCTCTCTCGAATTTGTTCTTCTTGCTCAATGTTTTCTCTTTTCTACTATCTTTCTTCTCTTCAACTATTTAAAATATTAAATGGTATCTAGCAATTTAGTCATATCTTTGATGACTTGCTTTCGAGCTGTGCAACACGTTTTAACACGTGAGATATTGTTTTGTGTGATATTGGCTTATTGGATATTAATATAATTATTTAAATATGTAATGATTATAGTGTTAAGAATAATACAAAGATTATATTAGACAATTTTGCCACAGCTAATATCCTTTAATACAGTTCACTTGGTATAATGTTTTTTCTTAAAGATTTATAGTGATGCTATAATTCAACTAGCTATGACGGTTAAATTTCTGTTACACTTCAATAAACGTAAAGGTAAAATCAATAATAGATGTTATTATTCCTTCTGACCTATCGCGGGACACTAGACAAAGGTTATGGTTAACAGTTATCAGAAGTAGCAGAACATTAAAATATTAAATAACAACGTGTTAAGAATTAGGATAGATAAAGGAAAGAAGAAAATGAAAAAGGGAAAGACGGAGATTTCTAAGTTTTGAAAACCATAATAATAATAACAGTTGTTTCTACTACAGGCACGGCGGCTGAAATTTTTGGGAAGAGGGTAGTCGCTTACAGTGACTACAGTGTTCTACTGGTACTTATTTTGTCGACCTCTGAAAGGAGGAAACTCAAGATTGTCTCTCGGCGGAATTTGAACTTAGAATATAATGCCGTAAGAAATGCCTCTAAGCATTTTATTCGATGCGCTAACGATTCCACCCCAGTCCATCGCCTAATAATAATAATGATGTTTTATATATATATATATATATATATATATATATATATATATATATATATATATATATATATATATATATATATATATATATATATATATATATATATATATATATATATATATATATATATATATATATATATATATATATATATATATATATATATATAATAATATTATTAGGGACAAAATCCAAAATTACAGGTAAAAAACTCAATTAAAATCAATTTATAAAAAATTAAATTGAGCCTTATAGATAAAGTATATATAAAATATATATAGTTTTAGGGAAAATAACCAATTTTCAAGAACTCATCGATGAAAATCCACTATCACATATAGAAAAATTAATAATTAAAAGCACAATAAATGAGTATAATATAAAGTAAAGTAAATATCATAAGATAAATATAATAAAAAGATTACACGTGTTTCATAACCAATTTTCAAATAGAAAAGAAATTTAAATCGATTAAAATCAATTGAAATTATCTAAAATAAGTTCTATTCAAAAATATAGCTACTCGTCAGATCGTAAGTAGAACAATAATTAGATATATATCTCAACCAACAATAAGTACCAAATGAATTAATATGATATACTTATTATATAAAGATAGAAAAATTATTTAAAAAATATCATAATATCAAAATAATAACCATTCAATAATCATCCCTTCATCCATAATAATAACATGTATATTATATACAAAAAACATCTTACCTAAATTATCATTGTTTTAAATTATCATTGTTTTAAATACAAGTTGAACGAAGTTTAAGTTTAAAATAATAATGAAGATAAAATTAGTACATATTTAACCGGTGTAATAGTTAAAGCTATACTATTTAAAGCTAAAGACGTTTATTTAATTATGATTAAAGATCAATTGAATAATAGAAAAATACAAGATTATTTATTTCTACAAACGTAATAATAAAAAATATGAATGAAAAAATTATGAATGGAAAAAATTATGAATGAAAAAATTAGGAAAGAAAGAATTATTAAGAATAAAAGGTTAAACTTTATATATATATACAAAGTTTTGATTTAAAAAAAAAAAAAACTTTAACGATATTATAAACTATAAAGATTAATAAT
>NC_142928.1:103678821-103703821 GCF_046866305.1 Octopus bimaculoides
AATGATTCTGGTATTTCGCCATCACATCGTTCACTCAACCATGTTCTCGAATTATTTCGTTTCGGAAGTAATCCTGCAGCGACAGTCCAAGCGTGAATGTTTCCATGACTCTTTGTGTCTTAGCTAATTGCTGTTCTTCCTTCTTTGTAGTAGCGCATATAAGAGAGCAGAAAGAAGTGATATTATTGAAGAAACTACCACACAAGGTCATGTCCAGCTGTGCTTTGAGCACATTTTAATCTAGAACAAATGCTGCTCGTACTCCACCCGAGATCTTAAGTTTCATATTTAGTCATATATTCAATGTCTGTAACAAGTAGACGCACTACTTGACCTCAGTTTCCTCATTTCCCACCATTGTTAGGTTTTGTGCACATATTTTGTTCTTAAATGGTTGATTCTGAGGCCAATTGCTGAAATCTGGGTGTCCTTAAGACGTTGCCCCACACCTGCACACTCATTTATAAACATATACAAGCACACACACTCATATATTTATACATAGGCGCAGGAGTGGCTGTGTGGTAAGTAGCTTGCTTACCAACCACATGGTTCCGGGTTCAGTCCCACTGTGTAGCACCTTGGGCAAGTGTCTTCTACTATAGCCTCGGGCCGACCAAAGCCTTGTGAGTGGATTTGGTAGACGGAAACTGAAAGAAACCCGTCGTATATATGCATATATATGTATATATATATGTTTGTGTGCCTGGGTTTGTCCCCCCACCATCGCTTGACAACCGATGCTGGTGTGTTTACGTCCCCGTAACTTAGCGGTTCGGCAAAAAGAGACCGATAGAATAAGTACTAGGCTTCCAAAGAATAAGTCCTGGGGTCGATTTGATTCGACTAAAGGCGGTGCTCCAGCATGGCCACAGTCAAATGACTGAAACAAGTAAAAGAGTAAAAGAGTATATATTCATATATGAATTGAGTATTTGTATGTATGAGTGAACATGTGAGTGTGCATATGTATACAGAGAGAAAAAAAAAGAGAGAGAGAGATAGAGGTACAGAGAACGACAAACATACACATACTTGTGTCTGTGAATGCTTATATATATTCTTTTATTCCTTTATTCTTTTATTTGTTTCAGTCATTTGACTGCAGTCATGCTGGAGCACCGTCTTAAAGGGTTTTAGTGGAAGAAATCGACTCCAGGACTTATTCTTTGTAAGTCTAGTACTTATTCTATAGGTCTCTTTTGCTAAACCGATAAGCTACCGGGACATAAACACATCAACATCGGTTGTCAAGCAATAGTGGCGGGGACAAACACAGACACAAAGACACACACACACACGCACACACATATATATATATACGATGGGTTTTTTTCAGTTTCCATCTACCAAATCCACTCACAGGGCTTTGGTCGGCCCGAGGCCATAGTAGAAGACATTTGCCCAAGATGTCACACAGTCGGACTGAACCCAAAACAACGTGGTTGGGAAGCAATCTTCTTACCACGTAGCCACGCCTGCGTATGTATGTATATATATATATATATATAGATTGTAGAAAGCAAAGACAAACACAAAGCACGTATATATATATATATATATATATATATATATATATATATATATATATATATATATATATATATATATATACGTGCTTTTTGTTTGTCTTTGCTTTCTACAATCCCACATTTGTGAATATCCGATATCTTTACAAAAGGATTATCATTATTATTATTATTATTATTATTATTATTATTATTATTACTACTACTACTACTACAATCATAGAATACACAACCATACACATATATACAACATGCTCATACATTACAAACATTAACTCATGCACAAAAGATTGTTTAGTTTATTTATACATATATATTCCACATTATTCCATAATATTTTCCCCTTTATTCTATGTATTCCATGTCCCTACCCAGATTATATTTTTATTTTATTTTTCGCTGTCAAACGACTGAAATGGCAATTTAGGAAACCGTTTCAATACGTTATTGGAATACATTTCGACACGTGATTATTTATCACAACACAGATACCAGTATGAATACACTCCTATGTACGTAGATATAGTACACACACACATACACACACACACACACACACACACACACACACACACACAAGAGCACATACACACGCGCAAGCATACACACACACACACGCACACATTAACACGCACACAAAAACAGGTACCCGCATGGTAGATGCATACACACAAACGCACTTGCAGAAACAGGTACGGAAATATATACATGAATACATACCTATAGACTCATTCAGATACACATACACATAAAGTCGCTTACAGAATGGCACACACAAATATCTGTGTATATATGCTTGCATATATATCTATATATACATATGCATTATTGTATATACACACATATATATATATATGTGTGTGTGTGTGTATATATATGTATATACGTATATATATGCGCATATTATGTATATGTGTATGCTCATGTATATTTTGCTTTATATATGTACGTATTTATGTATACATATACATACACGCACATATATACATATATGTATGTAAGCACGTACGTATGTATATATGTATGGATGTATGTATTTATATATGTATATATGTATTTATACATGTATATATGTATATATATATATATATATATATATATATATATATATATATATTAGATATATATGACCACAGCCACTTGGCTGAAACCCATAAATAAATAAATATATATATATATATATATATATATATATATATATATATATATATATGTATATACTAATATCTGTGTGTCGCGGTTGCAAATGTATAATGGACATGACATATTCATCTGCAGAAATTCAGACACATCTGTTTGTAAACAAAATGTAGATATGAATATGTAGAAGATAAATGCATAAAATATCAGCCAGAGGGAAAGTGTTATGTAATAAGGGAAACCGAAACCAATGGAAGCACATTATGTGTATGCAAATATGTACATACATACGCACGCACACACACACACACACACACACACACACACACGCACAAAAAAACGCACACATATACGTATACATATATATATATATACACATATACATACAATTTTCAAATATACATATATATTCATTTATGTGTGAACATGCATATACATACATATATATATGTGTGTATATGTGTGTGTGTGTGTGAGTGTGTGTGTGTGTGTACATGTATATACATATGTGTGTATGTGTATGTATGGACATAAAACACCTTATCTAAGATAAATAACAAGACCACAGAGAAAAAAAATTTAATAGAGCAAACAATAAAACTGAAGATAACCAAAAATAAGTGATATATATATATATATATATATATATATATATATATATACACACAAGGAATGAGCGACTCTCACCCTACCCCTGTACATACCAACTGTGCGCTACAATCGCTGTTCAAGGCATCGGGGAGAAAAAATACAAAGCAAACAATATGCATCTAGTAAATATTTACTCTTTATATAACGTGTATTTTCTCACTTATTCATAGTTTGCATTGTTATTGTTGTTGCTATTATTACTACTGAGTGAGAGAGCATTGCATGCCATCAAAGTGACACAGGGGTAAAATATACGAAGCCCAGTATACCCATCATGGCTAATCGTCTGATAAGAGTACACCAGGCCCATGCATCACACCCATATGTGCCCATCATGGTGATCTCATATCAAGATAAAACAGCGCATGACCTTGAAGGTGTGGCCCTGTTAGAAGTTTCTTCAGGTCGAGTAGCCCATCCTACTCAAAAGGTCCCTGAAATGGTTGTTTAAGGATGATTAACAAAACACCCATATTCCCAGAAGTGAATTGTTCAAACCTTAAAAAATTACATGGTTATGATAGTCCCCCACTACTTCTGCTCATGATCAGAGATGCACATATGATCAGCCACTGAGGGACATGCTCAACTGATTAAGGTCAAACAAGTGACAAGCAAATCTGTGGTATTGAGTAGAATATTTGTTATAGCTCATCTTTTACACCAAAACAAAACATGTACATAACACTTCCAATGAGTTAAGATCAGAAGCATTATTATTACTATTATTGAGTGAGAGAGCAGTGCACGCCATGAAAGTGACACTGGGGTAAAATATACGAAGGCCAGTATACCCATCATGACTACTCGTATCATAAAAGTACATCAGGCACATGCATCACAACCATATGTGTTTGACATGGTGATCTCATATCAAGATAAACAGCGCATGTTGTTATTAATACTACTGAGTGAGAGAGCATTGCATGCCGTCAAAGTGACACTGGGGTACTTTGCAGGTGGGAGCCAGTTAGAATTTTCTTCTGGTTAAGTAGCCCATCCTACTCAAAAGGTCCCTGAATAAAGGTTGTTTAAGGATGATGAACAGAACACCGATGTTTCCAAGGTGAATCATCCAAACTCCAAAGAATTCCTTTCAACACATGGCTATGATGCTCGCTCACTACTTCTGCTCGTGATCAGAGATACACAAATCGTGGGCCACTAAGGGTTGGTTAAGGTCAACCAACTGACAAGCAAACCTGTGGTATTGAGCAGAATATTTGCTGTAGCCCATCTTTTATACCAAGATAAAACAATGTATATGGTACTGCATCAGGGCATTTATTATCATTATTATTATTATTATTATTATTATTTGTAGTAGTAGTAGTAGTAGTAGTAGTAGTAGTAGTAGTAGTAGTAGTAGTAGTAGTAGTATAGCCGTCAACCTGACAATTTACGCTTGACCTCGCTCTATGAATTTTATAAGGAAAAAAAAAACACATAATAGTGTATTTGCACCCTTCAAGTTTATACCATGGTGGACAACAAATTATTTGCTGTCGAGTGGTGAGTGTATTTTCCTGTTTTGTCTCCCAGTTTTGTTTTTCAATCACAGTTGTTTGCGTTTTCTCCACCAACATGGAGAAAACACGAAACACGGTGACGCTCATATGTGAGAGAGGGGGAGAGAATGAGGAGCGTCACCAAACGTCAATGAGAGTGTGTGTACGTGCGAAACGACTTGGGGCTGAAGAAACAACAGACGATAGTAGTATTTTTCTCGAAAAAAAGAGGACAAAAAGGCCAACAGAGCCAATTTTTTCAAGAAGAGTCTCTTGGAAGATCTTCGGATAAGCAAAGGCTCCATTTTTGACAACGTTGTTCGAAACAAAAACAGCGATTTCGAAAATGTAAACAATGAGAGCCCTTTCGTCAGCGAATCAACGGACGAATTGAGTACAAGTAACAACAATAGTAACAACAACATCAGTACCACCGTCAACAACCACAACAACAAAAATAACAAAGGTGGCGACGGCAATAACAACAGCAGCAGCAACAGCAACAAAAGCAACAACAACAACGGAAGCAACAAAAGCAACAGCAATAATAACAAAAACAATGAAGGAGCTGAAACACAAACCGGTGCAATGGCTTGAATTAGCTTTTCTAAACTTTCTGTCGCTGAAGCAACCAAGTCATCTCTTTAGAATATAATTCTCTGAAGGGGAACTTAAAAATGCTAGACAGCTAGTCGAGAGAGACAGAATAGTTAAGTTAAATACCCCACCTGAGACAATCCAGGATGCGATACATCGCACAATGACGTAGCGTACAATCGGTTTAAAATCAAGGAGGGTGGAAAGAGTCACAGAGACTCAAATACAAAAAGCTTTAGGTTCTGTCTGGAACCTAAAGGAGTATATACAGAGAGGAAGGGCATGTGGAATGGTGGACGTTCGATTCCGCACCGAGGAAGAAGCCAAACATCATTCTCTGAATCCCCTCAAAAGCGAGGAGTTGTTGTTAGTTCCCTTCTACTGCAGTCAGAGACTGGCCAAAATCATAATTCAACAGGTGCCACCAGAAATAGCCATTCCTTGGCTAATTGCTGCGGTGACGATAGACATCGAGGAAAACTCAGAAATCCTCGAAGCCTATCAGACCAAAAAGGAGAACTGGCCCGAGATGACCATAGAACTCCTCAACTCCTCATACAAATGACACAAAAGAATGTAGATCTCATCCCGGACCAGATTCTTTTTCCTGCTGGTTGCATAATTCCAGTCAGGGCAGATGGAAGGAAAGCAAAGTGTCACGTTTGCTTTTCAACTAATCATTTAAAAGTCTCCTCTCCTATACAGAAGGAAAAAGAGAGATGGGCACCTCTCCTCCCTACACCAACAACGGTCACCAGAACTCCAGTGACAACAATAGCAGCACTATCCCTATCAGTAGATTCAGCCGTGGCACCACCAACACCAACAGCCATACCAACACCGGGTTTTCCCAAACGTTTCTCAGCTCCTGAAGATGTTTCACATTCCGATGCAGAGCAGGTGGACATCACAGGTGGAGAGTCGGACCGCGATGAGGAGTGGAAGATAAAAAAAAAAAAAGACGAAAAGAGACAGAAAGGAAAACAAGCATATGAACAAACAACAAAAATCCTCATCTACAGAAGATGCAGAAAGAAAAAAAATCAAAACAACAAAAGCAAATGCACTCAAAACAAACACTGCATCGACACTACCACCTCTAACACAAGCTATCCCACACACGCAACCACAATAACAACAATCATCACAGCCACCAGGATGTATATTAGAAAACATGTATTCAGTCCGACCTACTCCGATTTTCTTGCTTCAATCGAATTTCCCACATATAGTCTATTCCGGGTTTAGTCCCTCTGCACGGTACCTTAGGCAAGTGTATTCTGCTATAGCCTCGGGTCAACCAAAGCCTTGTGAGTGGATTTTTTGGACAGAAACTGAAAGAAGCCTGTTGTATATATATATCTATATATCTATATATATATATATATATATATATATATATATATATATATATTCATACATACGCACACACGCACACACACATATATATAATATACATATCTATATATATTTATGTGCGTGTGACGTGTCTGTCTTTGTCCCTCCATCATCACTTGACAACCGATGCTGGTGTGTTTACGTTCCGGTAAAAAGCGACCGATAGAATAAGCACCAGGCTTACAAAGAATAAGTCCAGGGGTCGATTTCTTCGACTAAAATGAGCCTTTATGACTATGCTCCAACTTGGTCACTGACAAATGACTGAAACAAGTGAAACAATAAAAGAATAATACACATAGACAAATACACACATAAGGATATTGACCTTACAATCGTTAAGTCGTGATTTCAATGCGCCAATCGGGCGGCTTATTGTCTTTGAGCAGGGCACTACATTTCACGTTACTCTACTCCGCTGAGCTGAAAACGCATAGCAGCAGCAGCAATGGCGGAGACGGCGTTGGCGACGACGTTGGCGACGGCGGCGGAGGTGGCGCTGACGGCGGTGGCATTGGCGGCGGCGGCCGGACGTTTAACTCGATGCACGACTGGTTTGTCGTTCGGTTGGGTTCCGTATCTTCTCATGGCTTTGGCACTTCGGAAAACGGGCTAAGTTCCAACCTAATAAGTCTATAAACCGTAGAATTTAAGGTTTACACGCATGCATGCGTGCACACAGACACATACACACATAAACAAACACACATATATTTACACACACACACACATAGATAAATAAATAGATATGTATATGTATATATGCAGAGGGAGAGAGGGAGAGAGAGAGAGAGAGAGAGAGAGAAAGAGAGACAAAGAAAGTGTGAGAAAGAGAGTGGAGGGATAGAAAGAGAGAACGAAGGCGAGAAAAATAGTGAAAAAAAGAAAGAGAAAAAGAAGGAGAGAGAGAGAGAGAGAGAGAGAGCACGAAAAAATGAAAGAATTAACTATAAAAGGAAAGAAGAGAAATTTACTGTATATGTACATGTAAGTATATACATACCGGCACGCACTCACAAATACACACACAGACACACATACATACATACAAAGGCACACACGAACATGTATACGCATATATATATTTGGTACATACATATATGCCCGACTCAAAGGTTTCTCCTACCAGTGATCTTGATCTCAGTGACGGATTTAATTTATCATTTTAAATCGCAGAAATTTTTCTTAGCATAGCAAAGTTTAATAGGAAATAATCCCACCCAATATTATTTCTCATTAAGTTGTATTTGTATACAGTGCGGAAATTCGTGTTAAGTGTTTCAGTCTATTATACAAACAATAAGTCTGGAAAAAGATAGGATAAATTTTCAAGCCGATTGAAGTGTTTTGCCCTTGGATACAATAGTTACAACTGGCACCAGCTTGGCTGGAGAGCAAGTGGATTTACATATTTTGCCCCAGAACATAACCAATATGCTTGGCATCAGTTTGGCTGTTGTACACAATAATTGTCGTCTTGCCAAAAGACACACACGTAATTATTGTATATAGTACAATATTGAAAATGCAAACTGTCAGTAAGCAGACGGGAAGTTTAAATTGAAATATACTTAAACATAAGGTCTCGTATTTAGTTTTCGTATTTTATAACTAAGTAATGTTGTTTTTAACTAAACTATGTTGAGGAAATGCAGTTCTAAAATGAAAACTTCTGTTCAATAAATCTGTCCCTTCAGAACTTCAATCTCTTAACTAGGCCATTAGAATAAGTACTGAACTTTAAATAAGATAGTACTAAGATAGATTTGTTCGAGTATCCAAAAACAGAGGTGCTTCAGCATGGCCACAGTTCAATGACTGAAAGGTGGAGGAATTCCATCTTTAAACTTCTTTACATCATGATCTAAAATGTAATTTTTGTTTCTACCCTGATGACTGAGGCTCGATTTATCCAATGTTAATTTGGTTCCATTACTGGCTGCAAATTTTGGTGAACTACATCTACCACCATTATGGTGGGTCTCCGAGCTCCCAGAAACAGCTATTGAACTTATAACACCTTTCTCCCCTGTTGTTTGTACTATGTGTATGTTTGATCTATTAATATCTATATAATTAATTATCTATATATTGGGTCATCTCGTAATAATGTGGTTTTTATACTTCTTTTATCTTTCCAAATTAAGATAAACAAAGTTCTTTTTAATCTAAAATATACTCTCCTTCATTTTCTACACCTTTCGTCTTGAAACCAAAGATGGGTTTAAAAGTTCAAATTGGACTAAACCTTTCATATCCCACCAAACAGATAACAACACCTTACGTGGGTGAAGACTTTCAGCCTGGGATGCCGGTGTTTCTCTTTTCTCTACCTACTGCCTTTGGAGCTTGACATTTTTACAGAGAACCCATTTCTCGTCACCAGTTACAATTCAGTTCAAAACAACATTCAATCGTGAGACGTGACAGCAAAGAAGAACACACATTCACTCTCTGTGCGCGATTTCCCAGTAAGTTTATCTTCACTTTCTTGATTTAACTTTACTCTATATTGTTTTCTTCCATCCTTCTCTAATTCCCTTTTTCACCCCTCCTTCTTTCACCGTTTTCTATCTGTCTCCTTTTCTCTCTCCCCTCTTTCTCTTTTTCTCTCTGTCGTTGCTCACACGTGACCATCGTCCATTTTTCTTTTCCTGTATACATACACACACCCACACCCATACACACCCACACCCACACCCACACACCCACACACATATATATACATATTTACATACATGCATATATATATATATATATATATATATATATATATATATATATTATTTATTATCATATATATACATACACATACATACATGTATGTATGCATATGTGCATATTTATATACATATGCATATGTGTATATATTTGAAAAAGGAAAATAATGACGTCACTGGTAGTTCTAATCAATTAAATTTTTTAATAATATATAATTTTACAGTTTGGCCTGTAGATCTTGTAAGTTCTTCGTTAACTTCGGTGGAGAAGTTAACAAAGAACTTACTATATCTATATGCCAAACTGTAAAATTATATATTATCAGAAAATTAATTTGATTAGAACTACCAGTGAAGTCATTCTTTTACTTTTTCAAATATACCAAACTGTACCAAGGATTTCACACATTTTCCGATATATATATATATATATATATATATAATATTAATTGAGGGTATAGACCTAAAATAAGTAAAATACCTCTGAATAAATAATGTACCTATTACAGCAACGTGTAAACAAAACTACTACAATTGATTGAAATGAGAATAAACACTTTTAGAACCACGCTTCAACTGTAATACCTGCAGAGCTGATTATAAAACCAGCATTCCATCGAATATAACCATTAACACTATTATCTTCAACTGAATACCAACGCAGGATGCTTGTTAGAATCAGTTCCCCTTGAAAGCGTCATGAGTGTTGGGCCCTTGATGAAATTGCCAGGACTAGAATGCATAATTGCATACAAAGCAATGTGCAGTCGAATCATATGTAGGTCAGATGTATATGCTGTAGAATACTTTTAAATAAAGAAGTTTTCGGATATGAATTAAATCTTCACTCACTTCTTCGTTATCAATGTTATATATATATTACTCTTTACGCTTTTACTTGTTTCAGTCATTTGACTGTGGCCATGCTGGAGCACCGCCTTTAGTCGAGCTAATCGACCCCAGGACTTATTCTTTGGAAGCTTAGTACTTATTCTATCGGTCTCTTTTTGCCGAACCGCTAAGTTACGGGGACGTAAACACACCAGCATCGGTTGCTAAGCGATGGTGGTGAGACAAACACAGACACACAAACACACATACATATATATATATACATATATACGACGGGCTTCTTTCAGTTTCCGTCTACCAAATCGACTCACAAGGCTTTGGTCGGCCCGAGGCTATAGTAGAAGACACTTGCCAAAAGTGCTACGCAGTGGGACTGAACCCAGAACCATGTGGTTGGTAAGCAAGCTACTTACCACACAGCCACTCCTGCGCCTATATATATCTATATATATATTATACACACGCACATACACGCTCACACACACACAGTTTGTAGGAAGCCATAATGGCATCTGTTCCCTCAACCACATTGTGAAGAAGCACAAAAATGAAAAGACAAAACAAACAAAAAAACAGTTAATAATATCTCAAACAAACGACAAAATATTTCTTGGCAGTGTGAATAGAAAGCGATGCGAATGTATTTATTATATGTCCAGGAGTTTAATATAAACAATTCTATTTTCCCAACATTAGCTGTAATAAACAACTTCACCTTTCTCTCTCTTTCTCTCTCTGTTCCACAAACTAGAAACTCTTCTCCGTGTAAACATGTCACCGAAATTTGTCAAATCATCACTCCTTCCCCTCCCACCCCTCTCTCTTTCTCTCTCTCGCTCCTTCTCTCTCTCTCGCTCCTTCTCTCTCTCTCGCTCCTTCTCTCTCTCTCGCTCCTTCTCTCTCTCTCGCTCCTTCTCTCTCTCTCGCTCCTTCTCTCTCTGCTTATCTCTCGTTCCTCATATTTCCTTTTCTATTTCGCATTATTCATTCATTCACTCACTCATACATACATACATACATACATACAAACATACATGCATACGTATATTTCTTTTCTTTTACTTGTTTCAGTCATTAGACTGAGGCCATGCTGGGGCACTGCTTTGAAAACATTTTTGTCTTAATTTTTTTGGTATTGCCGAACCGGGGACGTAACCACACCAGCATCGGTTGTCACGCGGTGGTGAGGGACAAACACAAACACAAAGGCACACGTACACACACACATACACACGACGGGCTTCTTCCAGTTTCCATCAACGAAATCCATTAACAAGGCTATAGCAGAAGATACTTGCTCAAAGTACCACGTAGTAGGACTGAATCCGAAACCCTATGCTTAGGAAGCAAGCTTCTTATCTCACAGTCACGCCCCCGCCACACATATATGTGCATGTGTGTAATATGTACAAACGCACTTACACACACACACACACACACACACACACACACACACACACACACACACACACACACACACATCTACTTTCAATTTCTTTTATTTGATTCTCTCATCAGAATCTGCTACTCCATTTTCAACCCACCTCTCCAAACCCGTCGTTCCGTACCACTTGAGTAATGTAAAGAGTTCCCATTTTCCTACAGACGACCTCCCAATCTTCCCACCCTCATGTCAACAGCGGCAGCCAGAGCAGTTACTACTACTATCACTTCCCTAACTCCTAATGACACATATACCATAAAGTAATTTGTACGCTGTGACCCGATTTGGCAGGAATAGTAGCCAAATACCCGGCGCCGACCTGAGGGATAAACAACAAAAGCAAGGACAACAACCTCTTTATTGTCATCTGACTAGTAGAAAAAAAAATGTTGATACAGTCCCCTCTTAAATCACACTCAGAACGTACCTCCTAGAACGTCATTTTTCTGAAATTCCATCATTTTTTTTCTTGCAGTTACTCAAAAAGAATATCAACCAAGCTGATCTTGGAGGGAGTGCCAATGAAGGACATATCACAACCCTTTCCCCTAGACCAAATTATTAAAGGAATCATTCCAAGTACATACATAGTACTTATTTTATTGACCCAAGAACGCTTGAAAAGCGATTACAATCCTAGTGATGATTTTGAACTCAGAGTGATACTAACTAAATTGTTGTTGTTGTTGGCACTCCGTCGCTTACGACGTCGAGGGTTCCATTTGATCCGATCAACGGAACAGTTTGCTCGTGAAATTAACGTGCAAGTGGCTGAGCACTCCACAGACACGTGTACCCTTAACGTAGTTCTCGGGGATATTCGGCGTGACACAGTGTGACACGGCTGACCCTTTGAATTACAGGCACAACAGAAACAGGAATTAAGAGTGAGAGAAAGTTGTGGTGAAAGAGTACAGCAGGGTTCGCCACCATCCCCTGCCGGAGCCTCGTGAAGCTTTAGGTATTTTCGCTCAATAAACACTCACAACGCCCGGTCTGGGAATCGAAACCGTGATCCTATGACGGCGAGTCCGCTGCCCCTAACCACTGGGCCATTGCGCCTCCACGATACTAAATAGACTACGGCATTTAGTCTGAGAGTTCACTGATTATAATGTGCTGCCGACCTCGTAATAACAATACTAACTAAATGTACGTGATCTGCTAGAAGTAGCAACAAAATATTCGTCAGTTAGTTATAGGAAAATTGCTTTCGTAGGGCCACTGCTTGCAATTAAAAGAAAGCTAAGAAAAAGCACTAATTAGGCGGTGCAAATAAATACTAACGAAACTAATTAGGGTTTTATTTTCATGTTTCATCTGTTAACCAACAAGGAGAATTTTCTAATCATAACATTTATGTTATTATATCATAATAATTATACCACTAAAATTGCATGTAATTATTAATTGCACTATTTGTGTATAGATGGAATTATAACCTTAATTAGTTTTATTGAACTTTCTATTAACTGGAGAAATAGAAATAGTCCAAGGAGAAATTGTCAGGGGTTAATTTCCAGGAAGCAATTGTATGGGGGTAGAGGGTAGGGGTTATTTATTTTGATACTGCTTCAATCGTATCTTCTTTCTTAGAAAAAAAAGAAAGGGTGACACATTAAATGGCGTAGTTGCATATAACATCGAAAGTTCCAAATATTCATGGTTGGAACGTTGTGGAATGTCGGGTGTGACTGACGATGGGAGTTAAGAAAAAAGGACCAGCAACAACAACGAAATGAGCTATACATTCAATTCAGTTTGGTCCCTGCAAGTTGATGGTTGTCGTCTCTCGTAGAGGGTCTGTGTATCTATATTTGGAAAGCCCCTCTCCAAAGTGCAACTCTGGGAAAGTGCTAGGTATGTGTGTGCGTGCGCGCGCGGGTTGGTGGGTGCCTACGCGCACACGCAGGCGGAATCTAGAAGTTGCTCATGTATGCAAGCTTTCTCTGTCTAACCCACCGATAATTTCCCACATTATCCTGAGGCCTTATGCTCCCTAAGGGAGCATTGCCAACTATATCAATTCCAGTGTATGACTGGTACCTTATTTTCTCAAGCCTGAAAGGGGGAAACGCAAAGTTTGATTACAGCAGGATTTGAAATCAGAGCGTAAAGAGATATAATTAAATACCACAAAACATTTTGTTCGACGCTCTACCGTTTCTACCAGTTCGCCGACATTCAAGTAATGACTTCAAATTCTGGCACGAGGACAGTAATTTCGGGAGAGTGGGTAAGTCAATTAGGATGAAAAGCATAGTTAACCTCAGCGGGATTTGAACCTAGAACGTCAAGACGGATGAAATGCAAGTAAGCATTTTGCTCGGCGTGTTAACGATTCTGTGATGTCGCCGCCTTATGTAAGTAAAGTAAATAATCCTTTCTAAAAACGGTACAAGGCCTGAAATTTTTGAGGATGAAATTTGTCGATTACATCGACCCCAATATTCAACTCGTACTTATTTTATCGACCCTGAATTTGAACTTAGAACGTAAGGACAGATGAAATGCCCATAAGTATTTCGCCCGCCGTGCTAACGATTCTGTCAGGTCGCCGCCTTAGGTAATCAAAATAAATAATGCAAGTTTCTCTGCTTGTTTTTCCACGCCACTTGCTTCAATTAATCTGTTAATAAAACACATGCACAACCATTCAGTTGTTTTAATTACATTTTTATTCAATCTCATTTTACTCCTGTGACCCGTGCAGTAAGTTCCATTATTTATTTCGTTTATATATATATATATATATATATATATATATATATATATATATATATATATATATATATATATATATATATATATATATATATATATATATATATATATATATATATATAGTAAGATTAGTAATTAATATATATATAGTAAGATTAAGTAATTAATACTATTTATTTATTAATATTGTAGGGCGGACTGTTACAAGTTTAATTTATTTGACAATATATTTATATATAACAAAACTGAGTGGTGTTTTGTTTCTAACCTAAAGTGCTTAATGCAATACACAGTACTATGTGATATGTCATAGAGGTGTTGCCGCCTCTCTACAGTGTAAAGCATACTTGACTTGTAGTTACTGCTGCAATTACTGATGCTGATGCTGATAGTGTACCAATAGATGTTCAATATTGTATATTAGAGTGACTGATATAAAATCAATTCGATTTAAAACTACTGGAGGTTGGACCATGGGCAAGGGGTTTGTCTTCAATTTGGAATAATGTTCTACGTCTAAAACGCTACTCCAAGGGAAACATGCTAGGCTTAGCAAGGAACGAAAGAAGCGAACCCACTAGTAAATCAGTTGTTAATTGAAAGTGAAAGTGATTTCTACGCAGAGTGAGGTGATATTTTCGTGTCTCTGCATGGTCATGAACTGCTAGAAATAGCAATCAAATATCTCTAAAATCACAACCTATTGCCTGAAAATTTAAAACTGAACTGACAACACTGTGTAACACGATTTTTGACCTTGTGTAGTAACTGTTTTTTTTTTCCTATTTGCTTACCCCTACAAAGTATGAAAAATGGTTAATATTTCTTTCAAATTTTGCTTTTGCTACATTATTCAAACTCCCAAAGAATCCCCCTCGACACACGGCTATGATGTCCCTCCCCACTACTCCTGCTCAAGATCAAAGATGCACATATTGTCAGCCAATAAGAGACATGCTCAAGTGGTTAAGGCCAAGCAACTGACAAGCAAATCTGTGATATTGAGCAGAATACTTGCTATAACGATATTTCTGCTTCAGCAACTCAGCGCTGAATCTGTCCGAAATGTAATGGAAAATAGTTCAATTTCAAAACATTGATGTCCATGTCACAAAAGCAAAGTTTGAAGGAAATAGTAGTCATTTCGTTTGATTTCTAGACAGAAACAAATAGGAAATAACATTTCCTGACGAATGACTAAAGAACTAATTGTTACACAGTGCAATCAATAAACCTAATAATTACGACTGAGACACCTTTTATCATAGGTCTTGCCTGCATGGCTACGTTTGATCTAGGGCTAAATAAAACCAAGAGCTATATCGCAAATATATTTGAAGGTAGATGTTTTATAAAGCGCAAGTAAAGCTATATATTCAGAAGTTCGCTTCATAACTACATTGTAGCAAGTTCGATCCCACAATACAGGACTTTGAGCTAAATGTATTCATTAAGTTATAGACTCGGATTAATCAGAGCGTGAATTGTACAGAAGACCATCGGTGAGAGCTTTCATGTTCTATGGTAGACTTTATCCGTTGACCGGTTCAATACTGTAAAATGCCCTCGCAGCATTTTAAACATTAAATGGGGCTTTTTTTTTTACGCCAGACATAGATTTCTTTGCGTCTGTAGGCATCATTTCAACTAAATCAATGATTCTGAAAAGCCAAATGAGATGGTCTGGCCATATTGTTCGAATGACGGATGAACGCACACCCAAGCAGTTGTTTTATAGCGAGCTTGCAGAGAGCAAACGCAATCAGTGTAAACCTAAAAAGAGGTTTAAGGACGGCATAAGAACTACCATGAGGTCATTTGGAATAGATCCAAATGCCATAGAAACACTTGCCTCGGATCGAGCTGGATAGCGAACAAAAGTGTGGAGTGGAGTGAAAGCTTCTGAGGAGGCCAGGATGACACATGCAAAATTCAAGAGATATTTAATGAAGAATGTTGCGATCGAAATGAATCTCAGTGACCTTATTGTGTGCACAGTTTGTGACAGACCATGCCTTTCTTTTGCTGGGCTCAAATCTCATCTGAGGACCCATGAAAAACGAACCTCCACTAACTACTCTGCCTATATATCTGTGCACACCTTTCAATGCTGTGTATGCTATAAGATCTGCATAAAGGGGCCTCAAAAGATATTTTAAGGTTCACAAAGATCAGAACTTAACTGCAGCTCTTGGTGGTCCAAATCAGATATGCAATCTATGAGGATGTCTTTTCAATACATTTTCTGGTTTCAAAAGCCACATCAGACGCCATGATGGATCTAAAGTATAAGTACAAGATGTGGCATAAAGAGTAGGCAACCACCATTTGTATACAAATTTGTCTAGAATGCTTTTTATCATAGTTCTGTTCATGCAGGGATGTTCTGGGAGCGGAGGCGTAGCTTTAAGTAGCGGCAACGACAACAGTTATATAAACAAAGAACTGAGGGAGCCATCTTAAAAGAACAGGTTTGATAATGAAGTCCTGGGTTCTTTGTGCAAAAGAAAAAAGTTGAGAATGTCATGGTAAGAACACCTTTGATCATAGGTATACTCACTCAGCACTTATTTGGTGGCGAATTTGCAGAGTCGTTAGCGCATCGGACGATATGCCGTACGATATTTATCACAACCTCTTGTCTTCTGATTTCAAATCACACTAGAACCAACTTTGTTTCTTACTCTTTCGTGGGCGATAAATAAAGTACAAGTCTAGAACGGTAGATTGGTGAAATCGTTAAAATTTTTGGCAGAATCTTTTGTAATGTTCGTACTGGCACCTTGCGTTTTGAGTTCAAATCCTTCCTTGGCCTACATGTATAATTGGTTTAATCCGTCACCCGGTTTCAGATTTTGCTACAAGGTCAGCAATTTCGGTGGTAAGTCGATTACATTATCCTCAGTGTTCAACTGGTACTTAGTTTATCAACTCGCTGAAAGGATGAAAGGCAAAGTCAACCTTGGCGGAATTTGAACTCAGAACATAAAGACGGACGAAATGCCGCTGAGCATTTTGCCCGGCGTGCTAACGATTCTTATTTCTTTATTGCCCACAAGGGGCTAAATATAGAGGGGACAAATATGGACAGACAAAGGGATTAAGTTGATTACATCGACCCCAGTGCGTAACTGGTACTTAATTTATCGACCCCGAAAGGATGAAAGGCAAAGTCAACCTCGGCGGAATTTGAACTCAGAACGTAACGGCAGACGAAATACCACTAAGCATTTCGTCCGGCGAGCTAACGATTCTGCTAGCTCGCCGCGTCATCACTTGGTTTAATAATACCACCACTCAAGATGGTGAGTTACTCGAATCGTTAGCATGCCGAGGAAATGCTTGGCGGCATTTCGTCTGAGTTCAAATTCCGCCGATGTCAACTTTGCTTTTCATCCTTTCTGGGTCGATGAAACAAGCGCCTTTTGAACACTGAGCTCGCTGTAATCGACTTAGCCCCTGCTCCGTGATTGTTGACCTTGTGCCAAAAAAAAAATTGAAACCAAGAATAAGTTCTTGGGTACCTTTAGCGGAATCCACAGTGTTGCAAGCATTCAGGACAAATTTTTGATTTGTGATTCTACTACCATCCCCTCATTCTTCCCTCTTACCAGTCTAGAGTGCGCTGTGATAGGGTTAAGGATAATGTCCTTCCCTTCTTGACTTAACGAAAAAAAAAAAATAATAACAGACAAAACAACAAAAACTACAACAACAACAACAACAACGGCAACAGCCTTTATTAATAAAAGCCATCACAAAACGTACGGTAGTTGGCAATGGTGATGATAACATCAGGTTTAAACAGTCACTTTAACAACGTGTGTTATCATATAAAGACGGCAAATTTATTATTGTTTTCTTTTATTAATTTTTTTAAATATTTTTTTTTATTTCTTGAAGAGGGGAGAATTGCCTAATACAAATCTACTATCTTCCGTACTTCACAAACATCTCAATAAAACCTCACTAATCTTTATTTATTTATTTATTGTTCGTTTTATGACTTGTCTTTTGTCACATTTTACGACGTCTTATTTTTATGTACTTTTCTGCTGCTGAAAAAAAGAAATAATCATAAAAAGGAAAAGATAAATAAAAAAAAACTGTTGTATTTATTTTATCTTCTTCTTCTTCTTCTTCTTCTTCTTCTTCTTCTTCTTCTTCTTCTTCTTCTTCTTCTTCTTCTTCTTCTTCTTCTTCTTCTTCTTCTTCTTCTTCTTCTTCTTCTTCTTCTTCTTCTTCTTCTTCTTCTTCTTCTTCTTCTTCTTCTTCTTCTTCTTCTTCTTCTTCTTCTTCTTCTTCTTCTTCTTCTTCTTCTTCTTCTTCTTCTTCTTCTTCTTCTTCTTCTTCTTCTTCTTCTTCTTCTTCTTCTGTTGTGTTTACTACTTTCAAATCAGCCTTTACTTTCTCTTCTTTCATTACTTCTTTTTCATCATCATCATCGTCATCGCCATCATCATCATCACGAAGTTGACGACGACGACGACGACCACCACCAATACCACTACCACTACTCGCCGCAAGTTGCTGCCACCGTCGTCATCGTCATTTTCTTTTCTTTTATTTGCCTTAAACGTTTTCGTTTTTACTCTTTTTCTCTCGTGTCTCCTCCAATTCCTCTTCCACGCCACTTCCTTTTCTTCCTCACCTCCTCCTCCTCTTTCCGCTATCAGTGTGCTTGAGGAATGATAAGCCTTGCCGTCCCAAACAAGTACACACACACAAACGTACAGTGAGGTCATATTATCACACAAAATGTTATTAATCTTATGTATTTCAATGTATCACAACGCCAATATTTGGTCACACACACGATTGACAATAAAACAGTTTGACACTTGTCCCTACGCTTAATCTTCAGACAATCCTATTACATACGTTGAATAAATGTATTGATTATACAGACATACTTCAACTTGCGTCGTTTCGAAAAATTACACCTCAACTTTAGCCGATTTGTCCGATTTTACGCCGGTCTGAGGAAACTTCTATTTAAAAGTACAAAAATTGCTTTGAAATATTAGCAAGCTTGGGAGAGGATTTAAGTCGATTACATCGACTCCAGTACTTAACTGGTACTTATTTTATCGACCCCTGAAGGGATGATAGGCAAAGTAGACCTCGGCGGAATGTGTACTCTGGAAGTAATGAGCAGGGAAAAATGCTGCTAAGCATTTTGCCCGGCGTGCTAACCGGCTCTGCCGGCTAACGCCAAAGAATATAAAAATTCTAGAAAAAATCTAAGAAACAACCCTGAAGTGGAAAATCAAATAAAATAGATGCAAAAAATATGTATAAACCATTTATTAAAAATAGATATAAGCTAATAAATTTTTTAATGTCATTATTATTGAGCTGTATGTGGCATCGGTGCCTGACACAAGAGCTAAGCTGACCATGTAGGATGTTATGTAAGTGAATGATTTCCCTGCGTACCACACTGAAACCCAGCTCACTTGCATTTCAATAAAGAGGCTCCGTATATCGAAAATGTCACATTTTGCCGGAATTTCTGAGTTAGGGAATTTGTCATGCTATTTGCAAATTGAACGAAGGCAATGGAGATAGTGTCTAGCTGTTTAATATAGCGCCTGTAGAGTGCCCCTGTTTCACAGTCATAAAGAAGAGAAGTAAGCATTACTGCATAGTACACTCTGATCTTTGTGGCTCGGCAGACACCATGATTTCTTCACAGTCTGTGCTGGAGTCTATTGAAAGTTGAACTTGCCTTAGACAATTTCTGAATGATCACTTCGTCAAGTTGAGCATCGTCCGACAAGATGCTTTCCAGGTAACAGAATTCCGGCATAGTAATTAAGAGCATTTTCGCAGCATTCTCTCTACAAGTATTGTTTGACTGCTTTGCTAATACTGTGGATCCTTCGGCACACGTTTATATAGCCTGTTATGAGTCATTCCGTCAGACGCAAAATTAATTATACTGCCATGTACATATAACTGCACATACTCAAAGGATGATAGAAAACCATGCGCAAGTACACACACATACATACATACATACATACATACATGCGTATATACGTGCATACATACTCCCTCCCCATACATACACATGCACAAGGTTAACACCATCATTCATTCCGTTATACCCACATTTGTGCAATTAAAAGTTGTTTCTCCAAACACATGAACAATTCATCATATTTTATTAAACCTTATATCTATCTATCTATCTATCTATCTATCTATCTATCTATCTCTTTCACTCTGTCTCGCTATTTGCCTCTCTCTCTCTCGATATATATATATACACACACATACAAATATTATACATACATAGATATATACATATGCCTAAATATATATACATACATACATATATATATATATATATATATATATATATATATATATATATATATATATATATATATATATATATACATATATACATATATATATATATATATATATATATATATATATATATATATATATATATGTATATATATATATATGTATATATAGATATATGGATAAACGTATATGTACATACACACACACTCACACACACACACACACACACACACACAAATATATATATGTAAATGTGTGTGTATATATATGTATGTATATTATATATATATATATATATATATATATGGATTGATGGATATATGCGATACGTAGATAGATAGATAACTTAGATATGTTTCGTCCAAAGACTGGCCCAAGAACACACATACACAAACACAAAGCATACACATCCACAATGTTAATACCAATGCATTAGATTTGTGTTAATCCTAATTCATTGTTTCACACGAACACCGGCCCATACCCCCCAACACATACATTAACAGATAACCTCAATTCAATTTGTTCCACACTTGCATTATTAACTATGATTCATTCAGTCTCACACACAAGCACATGTACAAATGCGCGCGCATGCTCCCACATACGCATAGGCACACGTTCTCTTCATAACTGAACACGATCACACTCCCCATAATTTTCACCGGTTAATATTTTAAAAAACAAACATTTCTCCGTTTGACATGATCAATTATTTCCGCTGCTGCTGCTGCTGCTGTTGTTGTTGTTGTTGCTAGTTTTTTTTCTTCTTCTTTTTTAGCCTTAACTCAGCCGCGATTGTACAGACCTAACATTGTATATCTAAACATTAACAACTCATTTCTTGTTAGCTAATGTCGAGTGAAATGCTTAACGGCATTTCGTCCGTCTTTCATGTTCTGACAAAAACACTTGAAGAAGTAAGTATTCAGGTAATATAATCACTGGTAAGAAGCCAGAAACGTTAGCACACCGGGCGAAATGCTTCGCGGTATTTCGTCTATCTTTACGTTTTGAGTTCAAATTCCGCCGGAGTCAACATTGCCTTTTATCCATTCTGGGTCGATAAATTAAGTACCATTTGTGCACTGGAGTCGATCTAATCGACTGGCCCCATCCCCCCAAATTTCGGGCCTTGTGTCTAGAGTAGAAAATAATATAATTATGCGTGTGTACAAACTAAACTGGCCCTCTGGCGGTTACGATGACGAGTGTTCCGGACGCTCCAATCAACGGAACAGCCTGTTCTTGAAATTAATGTACAAGTGGTCGAGCACTCCATGGACACGCATACTCTAAGCGTAGTTCTAAGGGAGATTCAACGTATGTAACAGAATGTGGTATGGCTGGTCCCTTTGAATTACAGGTACTACTCCTTTTTGCCAGCTGAGTGGACTGGAGCAACGTAAAATGAATTATCATGCTCAAGGACACAACGCCGTGCCGGAATTCGAAATCACAACCTTATGATCGCGAGCCGAATGCCGCAACTACTAAGTCACATGTCTTCACACAACATACACACATACGCACACACACGAACACGCACACACGCACGAGCACATAAATACATACTTACACGCACGCACACACACACACACACCTACGCGCACACACACGAGCACGCACACACACAGAAGCACAAAAATCCATACATACACGCACACGCACATACACACACGCTTGAGCAGACACACGCACGCGCGTACATACAGATGCACAAGACACACACACACACACACACACGCACAGAGACACACACACACAAGCATACGCACACACGCACACGCACACGCACAGGAACATGCAGACACGCATGCACAAAGACACACACACACACACACACAGACACACACACACACGCACACGCACACGCGCACGCACACACACACACACACACACACACACACCATAACGTACAATTGTATTCGCTTTCCTCAAACCATTCATTTAACCAAGCAAACCCACTTTAAAATATTCTCAGTGAGTGTATAACGAGGCATTTCCAAAAACTAAAGTTGAAAAATACGGGGGCACCTTATGCAAGTGTGCGTCTTATACGCCAGCAAATATACCAAATGCCTTCAGCACTTATACGAGTCTCTATGGAGGCGCAACGGCCCAGTGGCTAGGGCAGTTGACTCGTGGTCTTAGGATCATGGTTTCGATTCCCAGCCCGGGCGTTGTGAGTGTTTATTGAGCGAAAACACCGAAAAGTTCCACGAGGCTCCGGCAGGGGATGGTGGCGAACACTGCCGTACTTTTTCGCCACAATTTTCTCTCACTCTTACTTCCTGTTTCTGTTGTACCTGTAATTCAAAGGGGCCAGCCTCGCCACACTCTGTGTCACGCTGAATATTCCAGAGAACTACGTTAAGAGTACACGTGTCTGTGGAATGCTCAGCCACTTGCACGTTAATTTCACGAGCAGGCTGTTCCGTTGATCGGATCATCTGAAACCCTCGTCGTCGTAAGCGACGGAGTGCCGTCATCATCATACGAGTCTTTTCCGTTCTGAGTTCAAGTCCTGTCATGATTGATGAAGTTCCTGGGACAATTCAATAATATATACCACTTAAAAATGTTTCTGCAAAGTTAATTTCAAATACATGATCATTATGGATGGCAGAGCCAGGTCGATAAAGTTAATAGAAGTGATATATAATGAATTTATTTGAATCCAATATACGCTTCAACCAACCCAAAGATTATGTTCATCACCATCATCATCACCATTATCGTTATCGCTGCCGTCACCACCACCAATACCACCACCACCACCACCACCACCACCACCACCACCACCACCAACATCTCCACCTCAACTCTCATCGAAGTTGCATATGTCTCTCAACTTTCACCCTTTTCCTATCTATCTATCTATCTATCTATCTATCTATCTATCTATCTCTCTCCTATCTATCTGTCTGTCTGCCTGTCTTCCTCCCTCTCTCTATATATATGCATATAATTCACACACGTGCGAGCATAACCAAACACTCTCTCTCACACACACACATACACACACACGTATATATACACACACGCATATATAGACCGCGTATGTATGCTTGTAAGTATAAATATGTGTGTATGTGCCTACCTAGCTACCTACCTACCTATCCATCTATCTATCTATCCATCCATCTATTTATCTATCTATTTATGTCTATCTATCTATCTATCTATCTATCTATCTATCTATCTATCTATCTATCTATCATTCTATCTGTCTATCTCACAACACATCTCACTAGCCCTTTACCCGTCAATGCTATTAATCTCCACATCTACCCCTATTATACTCTCTCTTTCTCACTCTCTTCTACTTCTATTCTTTCTGTAAATAAAAGTGCTGGGTATCTTTAGTATTTATTACCAAAGAAACACAAATGAAAAGTTATTTTTATTTACAACCCTGGTAAATTTTATTGCTAGTCATTGGAGCAGCTAGGGAGACATTCAGGTCTTGATAAAGACCCATTTATTAGCCTAACAATACACGGCATTCGCCTAGCTGAGAAGTCATTAAAACTAGTCTCGACCATTTGGCTGAAAACACTCAACAAGCTCACAGCATAAAAATATAAAAATAGGAAAAAAAAAAAAAAAAAAAAAAAAAAGAAAGAAGAAAGAAAGAAAAAAAGAAGAAAGAAAGAGAAATAAATAAAAACGAACGTCCGAAAAACACCCAAACATCATTGAATAACGGATGTCCACCAGCAATAATGATTATGATGATAACGACGATGATTATTATGGTGATGATGGTGATGGTGATTATGTTGACGATAATGCGGATGATGATAATGATGTCGATGATGATGATGATGATGACAACTTTGATGATGATTATTAGTAATGCTCTTATTTTATCGTTTTTGTTATTATTATTATTGTTACTACTACTACTACTACTACTACTACTACTACTACTACTACTACTACTACTCTTATTAATTTGTTGTTATTGTTGCTCTACCTAGATTACTTAAAATACGGTTTTTTTTCTTTTTGGGTTATTAGAAAAAGGTGAATGAATTTACGTCATGTGTCTCAACACCAGAGGAAATTGATGTATAGTTTACCTGCACCGTATACAGAGCGCACACACAG
>NC_142928.1:103708821-103711321 GCF_046866305.1 Octopus bimaculoides
TTTTGCTTACTGAGTGAACTGGAGCAACGTGAATTAAAGTGTCTAGCTCAGAGGTTGACATTGTTTTTTGCTATGATGTTACCTCAAGCTTAGTGAGGTCTGTTCTATTGGAAAACGTACATCTCACACATTCTTCGGTTTGAAAAACGGACAGTTACATTTCAAAATTTCTTAGTTAGAAATACAAATTAGAAATGTAATGATAATTTATACAATTGATATTTTTCACAGGACTATTACGTAGATTAGATTGATTTTGTATAGTAATTCTGACTTAAATCGTCAACAGTTTACTACTTCATGTGATCTGTGCAGGATTCAGGCAGTATACATGAATAATTAAGAGGTTATGAGACTACAAGGAAGCTTGTATTAAGTCACTCAACTTGCAAGAAATCTCACTCAGATTCCACTTACTTCCGTCTGATTAGAAATAGAATCGCATTGAATAGTGTTCTTCGTCATAGCTACATTGTATATGAATAGAATACAGGATGGTCACTGCTCGAATGCTTTTGGTCATAAATCTGTCCGATCAGGTCAAGGAAGACTTATGGATGAATAATAGCTTGAAAGATTATTATAAGTAAGTAACTTGTTCTGTTGTTTGTTTAAGATTCAATTCTAGCACAAGCAAATGGAAACCGTTTACAGGTGACCATGTAATCTAGTATTACCTGCTTATAGTCGAGTGGACGGTAATTAAAGCAAGCATTTTATTGGGCTTGTCCAGTGAAGATGTGTAGACAACTAGCAGAACCTGTAGAACAACAACAGTAGCAGCAATAACAACAGCAACAACAACAACAACAACAACAACAACAACAACAACAACGACAACAACAACAACAGCAGCAACAATAACACCAACAACAATAATCCTTTCCAATATAGGCACAAGGCCTGGAATTTTGGGGGAGAGGGATAAGTCGATTACATCGACCCCAGTGTTTCACTGGTACTTAATTTATAGACTCCGAAAAAATGAAAGGCAAAGTCGACCTCAGCGGAATTTGAACGCAAAATGTAAAGACGGAAGAAATACCGCTAAGCATTACGCCCGGTGTGCTAACAACTCTGCTGGCTCGCCGCCCGATAATAATAATAATAATAATAATAATAATAATAATAATAATAATAATAATAATAATAATAATAATAATAATAATAATAATAATAATAATAATAATAATAATAATAATGATAATGACAATTAAATGCCGTAAAGACTGACCCATAACAAAACCAACCAAAAGAAAAAAAGAAAGAAAAAGAACGGTGGAGAGATAACCACGAATACTATGAAATAGCTGATTTATGATTTACACAAACCATTATGCAACACTCCTCCAAACTCATACAGGAATAAACTCATACACTAAATACTCAATAAAATTAACAAAGCCCACAACATGTGCCATAGAAGCCCGATGCCCAACAGAAGAACGCAACCTGAACTGCACAAACAACGCAATACAAAAACTAATACAACAAAAGACTCAAACCAAACCCCATAACAAAACATACTGATGCAATACAATATTCTCTAAGAAAAAAAAATGAAGCTCACACACCTCCCCAGCACAAAAAGTACAGCAAGTAAGGCAATAGAATGTTACTTGAAACTTTCAGATGTCGAGAAGTAACAGTGGTGAGGACGATGGTGACGAAAGTCACCCTACCTTAGTTTATGAGAGACAGGAGTTTGCGAAGAAACTCTGATTGTAACAGCAAAAATGAGTTGGACCTTTAAGAGGCCTCTTGTTCGGCAGTGGTTTAGTAAAGATGCAGACTGACAACAGCTGTTATTCTAAGACAGCATCAGCATATAATAGAGTAAGGAGGAGGAAGTGGACCAGCGACGAAAACAGGATAGTGATGCAGTGATGCTACTTAAAGAGTGAACTTAAAGAAGAGGGTATAGAAAACATGTTTATCAGAGTACATCAGAAAGGTAAGGAAACTAATGAAGTTAAAGCTAAATGGTCCGAATTTAGTGAAGTCTGTAAATACTTGGGTAGTATCATTACTCAGATACTCAGCAGCTTCTGTAGATTGAACAAAAGCTGAATTAGCAAAGCTAGAGAAGAACTAGGAAGGAATTCAATATGAATGGAGGACTCCACCCAAGGCCAGGAGTAGCAAGATTATACTTACCTAGAAAGAAAGGTGGAAGAGGGCTAATATCAGCAGAAGACTGCGTGGAGTTAACTACAGTAGATATAGACTCCTATGTAGGAAATAATGAAAAAAGTTTATTAAAAGTTGCTAGAGTCACAGGAATTAAGGCCGATAAGCCGGATATAGTTGTCATAGGTCACCAAGAAAAGAAATGCTTTCTACTCGATGTATCAATATCAACAGATGACAATGTTTCTCTAAAAGAAACAGAAACTTTCAAAATACAAAGATCTGGAAATAGAGGTAACTCGAATGTGGAGTCTAAAACCAAGCACTTCCTATCATAGTAGGCGCATTAGGTATGATAAAAAATATTCAG
>NC_142928.1:103718821-103728821 GCF_046866305.1 Octopus bimaculoides
ATGTATGCATGTATATATGTATGAAGAGCTGTTTTCCTGGGGTTATAACAACAGTAACATCGTCTTATATAGGACTACCACATTCTGTTGGCATATAAACATTACTACCCGGTACTGTTACTGTAGATCTCTCGCTCAGGGATTTAAAACAAGTTGTTTTTCTCTATACGAGATTAGCGACTATGTGTCTCTTAGAATATATATAGTATTTGCAAGTGAAGAGAGATTTCCTCACTTGTTTGAGGTTAGAAACTGTGACATTAGCCACGTCTTTCTATTTCAAATTTTTGAAAATCAGTGTAAATTTTAAGTATTCTCAGTGCATTTTCAACTTCTATTTTTCCTATATATATATATATATATATATATATATATATATATGTATGCATGTATACATATATATATGTGTGTATTTGTGTGTGTATGTATATATATATATATATATATATATATATATATATATATGTGCATATTTATTTATAGGAAGAATTCACAAATAAAACAACAGATGAAAACAGGTGGTGTAGAAAATAAATAGATATATTAGTATAACACTCGGGGATTGAAAAAGTCTTTAACGTTTCGAGCCTACACTCTTCCACAGAAAGGAACACTATATACATCCACTCACAGATCCACACACACACACACACACACACACACACACACACACACACACACACACACACACACACACATACAAATTAAAGGTTCCAATTCAGTTAAATTTTATGCATTTATTAAGTATAATATACATATATATATATCAACGTATCAACCGACATTTATGTTGCATTATGTTTATGATTGAGATGATTGTGAGAAATCTGCATGACTTTTACTCACACACGTATACACACGCACACGCACGAACACACACTCAACCACTCGAAATGCATATACGTACACATAATTTATCGACCCCGAAAGGATGAAAGGCAAAGTCGGCCTCGGCGGAATTTGAACTCAGAACGTAGACAGACGAAATACCGACAAGCATTTCGCCCGGTGTGCCAACGTTCCTGCCACCTCGCCGCCTTGCATACAATATAATATTATTGGAGCAGTTTACACATTCTGTCCTTAAAAATAAGATGGAAAATAAAGAAAGAGTAATGAAAATTATATAAAGTCTAATGCACTTTAGTAGGTAGGAATGGCCGAATTTTTAAGCTACGGAAATTGCACTGAGGCTATCAATTCATAGGGTCCGAATGTATCAAGTGTAGGAAGGCAAGCTGACAAATCTATCTCAGGGACTGCCAAAAATAATACAAAATATGCGAAATAATTGAATTAGTGTCATGTATTATTAATAGCACATCTTGACTTACACACGCCGGAGGGCATTAAATGGGTATACATACTTTCATATATACATAAATACGTACATAATACTTACATAAGCACAGACATATGTTAGTGTATCTACACACACACACACACACACATATATATATATATATACATGCATACACACACACTTACATACATGCATACATACATTTTAAAATTACAATTCGTAAAACAAGTCGCTATTCTCTCGAAGCTTTCGTTGAGCAACAGATCATTCCTAACAAAAGTGAGAAAAAATCCGTCCGATCTAATGTTTAAAGTTATCAACGATGTCACTAGAGAACACATACAATCATGTGAGGTCAATTACAGGAATATAAATACTCTTGTATATACACAGTCGCTATAACTCTTAAAGAACACCTAGGAGAAATCTACAGTGAACAAAGTAACGAAATTATTAAATGGAAACAACCTAAATGGAAAACAAAATTTGAAGAATGGTTAACTACAACAAAATGTAAGGAGCAAAATGAGTTTACACCTCACGAACTCTACCATAGACAAAAATTAATGAAACTGGCAACTCTTCACAACGAGCTCTTGAGGGAAAACTAATCACTTTAAAACAGGAACTCAGGAGGATGAGCGAAAAACTCCGCTCTCGCATGCAAAGTTTTGAACGAGCCAGTATCAATCGCAAGTTTGCTTCCAACCCACAAGCATTATAGAGAGAGATGAGGAAGGAAAACGTTACCATTAAGGAAGCTCCCTCTCAAGAAGATCTTCAATCATTCTGGTCAAAAATTTGGAACGATAAAAGGGATTTCAACATGAATGCAGCATGGTTAAATACAATTGAGAGAGAATACTGTAAAAAAAAAAGCATACAAAATTGATGCAGAAACCTTCGCTGTAGTAGGAGGCAAACTGCCTACTACTATAGGAAGGCACCTGGAAAGGACCTAATAGTTGGATATTGGTACAAGAAACTGACATTTTATAGAAACCAGTTGATATATATGTTCAAAAGGACTATGAAAGGTCACACTGATATACCAAATTGGATTGCTATATCAAGGATAAATCTTGTTGCCAAAAATGAAATCACCGTGATGGCAGGAAACTACAGGCCCATTGCTTGCCTAAACATTATGTACAAACTGTACACAAGTTGCCGCAACTAATTCCTTCAGGACCATTGTGAGTCGAACAACATTGTGACTGATGAAGAGGCTGGTGGAAAGAAGGGAGTGTTGGGATGTGCCGAACAACTTTTAATAAACAAAGCTGTACTGTTTGAAGTAAGAAAACAGCGTAGAAACCTTGTGACAGTATGGTTTGATTATAAGAAGGCATTCGATTCTATCCCTCATTCATGGCTGTTGAAGTGCCTACATCTGGCAAAGTACCCACTACCTTAATTGCTGCTATACAGAGACTCATAAAGACATGGACAACAATTCTCACCCTTCCAACTGAGAGCAAAATAATTGTTTCAGATACGAAAGGCATTTCAAAGGGAATATTCCAGGGAAATAGTCTTTCTGTACTTCTTTTCATTTTGGCACTGAATCCGTTATCGTTCCTACTGCAGAAAACAAACGGTTACGTTCTAGGATCTTCAACTGCTAGAAATATCAATGCAACTCATAATTTCCTTGTAGACGACCTCAAGATTTATGCTAAAAGTGTTTGCAATGCCAAAAAGCAACTGGAATTAAAAACAACATTTTCAGCTAATATAGGCATAGAATTTGGCCAAAATTGTTCATATTTGGTTATAGAACGAGGAAATTCAACCCCCAAACCCCAAACCTGTGCATCAACGGTCACTTTATCTTCCCCATTTCACACAAAGGCATATATGAAAATGTATCATATGAAGGCACATTTTTGGCAACAAGATTTGTCCTTGATATAGCAATCCAATTTGGTATATCAGTGTGACCTTTCATAGTCCTTTTGAACATATATATCAACTGGTCTCTATAAAATGTCAGCTTCTTGTACTCTATAAAGATAGAGTGACCCGAAAATATTACACCAGACTTAGGAAAATATGGCAGTCGGAACTCTCCTCATACAACAAAACAATATCCCACAATGAATTTGCAGTACCAGTGCTGATCCCAACATTTGGGATACTTGTTTGGTCTGTAGAGGAAATCCACTCCATAGATATCAAAACCTGCAATATCCTGACATCAACTTGGAAGTTCCACAGAAACAGTGATGTGCACAGGTCCTACTTGAGAAGAAATGAAGGTGGTAGGGGCCTGAGATCAGTGCAGACGACCTTCGAATGCCGTATGCTATCACTCAGGCAGCACCTGTTGAACAACAACAGCAAAAATAAATATATAAATGCAGTGCTGGAAAGTGAACTGAGAAACATCGTATGAGTTGGCAGTGAGCTCCTCAAGAATCACTCTCTTCCTGATGATCTATACAGCCCCAAAACAGCTGGGCTCTCTTACCCCATACAAAACCTGGATGGAAAGCACTCAGCATACAAAAACAAGATTATATGTGGGTATGTTGCCCGGAAGCTTCAAGAAGACAGTAGAATTGACACGAAGTGTAGCCTCTCTTGGACACAAGGCCACTACATCACATCACACTTTGAAGGCTATGCGTTTGCAATCCAGGAACAGGAGATTGCAACAAAGTACATATGAAGAAGAGAGACAGTGTCACTCTTGTAATCCCAAAGTGCAACCGCATGTGTAGGCTATGTCATGTTTCTGTGGAAGACATCATGCATGTGATTAGCAGCTGTCCTAAAATGTCGTCAGGGTACTACCTCTCTATGCGGCACGATGTTGTTGCTAAAACAATTTACAACGCACACACGCACACACATATATATATATATCGGTATGTGTGTGTGTGAGTGTGTCTGTGTGTCTTTTGTCTGCCTATGTCCCCCATCGTCACCTGACAAGTGATGTGTGCATCTCTCTCTCTCTCTCTCTCTCTCTCTCTCTCTCTATATATATATATATATATATATATATATATATATATATATATATATATTTCTATATATATTTGTATATATATTTATATATAGATACATAGATATACACACACACATATATATGTACATATATACACATACATATATTTATGCTATATGTACATGCGTGTGTAAAACACTAAATCACCTACAGTCATCATGTCTACCATACCACCATACCACCATACCACCGATATTGTAATCTGGTGATTTATATACCCATTTTTTCTTATGTCTTTTTCTTTATTTTTGGTTTGTTCTGTAGCTCCAAGTTCTGATTCTGTGGACGTTAGTTATGTCTAATATATTTAGGCAGGATATGAACTAAGCGTTTATGATGGAAGTTATTACTTTAATTCATGTCATTGTACTTCGGAAATGGATACCAGAATGCAGCTGAAAATATTCACTTCCGTCTGAATTGCTAAATTACTTAAATGAGTAAGTGAGAAAGGCCGAGAGAAGAACGAATGTGTCCGCATATGCGTGTATCTGTGTTAGTGCGTGTGTTTGTGTGTGCATATGTTTGTATGTGTGTGTTTGTGTGTGTGTGTGTGTGTATGTGTGTGTGCGTGTGTGTGTAAAGGAAAGCAATAGAAGTTGAAGGAGAAAGAGAAAAGAGAGATATATAATGAGATGTAAGGAGATATTCATTAATGTACCATAGCAATTAGGATAGCCATGTTGTATAAAATATGTAGTTATGTCGAACTACTAACCTACTAAGCTATTCTACTGTATTTTGTACGACCTCTGAAATAACACACATATACATAATTATAAATGTGTGTATGTATGTATATGTCTCTTTTTCATAAGATCTATAATTGGGTAGAAATATATTAAAAACAAAAGGAAAGTAGAGTGCGGTGGAACAAATAGAGAACAGGAGAGACACTGTGTAAAAGAATATATAGATAAGATAGGAGTGCCTCGACCAGAAAATCTGAACCCTTTGTAGCTCAGTGCCTCCTCCCATATAGTTTGCAATATATATATATATATATAAAGTTTCACCCCTTGACTTTCCATTATATATATATATATATATATATATATATATATATATATATATATATATATATATATATATATATATATATATATATATATATATATATATATATATTCTTTCTCACTATTTGTGTGAAAAATCGTAAACGTTAAATCCTATTTTGACATTAATTCACTTGAAGAAAACGGTCTTTTACACGATTTTATTGATTTGTTCATCTATATATATATATATATATATATATATATATATATATATAAAACGTCTGAAACAGCTGTAGTGTGCCTTATCCTATTTGTTTTATATATACCAGCAACTTATTTTGAGAAGCTAATTTTGAGCGATAGTTTATTATCCATGTTGTGATATACCTTCCCATCCCTTTCAGCATATGTCTTTTTGTATATATTTGCGTAAATTTATATTAAAAAATGTTTGAGGAGTCAAGGGCTTGGTGTAACGAAATTATATTCTCGGTGCATCGTTAGTTTGTTTCTGCTCAATGATAACGTCATGTCCTACTTATGTTCTAATCTCACGAAAATCTTTCAAAAATGTGTTTAAAATATAAATATCGTACTTTTTCTGAGAAAAATCACAATCTTTCAAATCTTTCTAAACAGCCAGGTTTCCCGAAGTGTTCCCTTGATATCAGCCATCTTTTTGTGAGCTCAAAAGAGAGGCAACACTATGATTGAGATATTTCCAATCAATTTTATGCAACGTTTTTCAATCTTTACATTCCACAGTATTTTATTTTAAACATTATTTGTGCAGCTATAATGCATATTCGAAGTTATAACTTTATAACATTATATGATTTAAATTCAATTGTGTTTTGTTACAGTAAAGTTTAGGATGTAAAAGATACAAAACAGGAGCAAAGGAATGCAACTGAGAGTGACATGAAATCAATTCTTTTGTATTTACTGTACACGTTACGGAAATAGTTATCTAAGCTCATATTTTTCTTGTATCACAAATTAAATTAAATAAGTAAATAAGAAATATTCTTAAGCTTTATAATTACCGGATATAATGTAAGAGTTTCCTGCATTATAACGTCACTTTAATTTCCAGAGTGAGTAAGAACACTGACGAATATGAAGTGTGCGTTAAGTTTTGTTAATGTCCTGTAATTCTCAAATATCTCAAGCTCCGTGAATGTGTTGTATGTGTAAAGCAAATGTACCCACTTACCCAGTTAGATGGCAAGATAATGAATACTTAGAACCACATTAGATTTAAGCTTTAGTTGTAACATTCTATCACTGGATCGTTGTCTTCTATACATTCATGTATAAATATATGCATACATATGTAAATATGTTGATACATACGTATATATTAAAATATATTTATTATGTGTGTGTGTGTGTGTGTGTGTGTGTGTGTGCGCGTGTGTGTGTAAATGTGTGCGTATATGCAAATTATGTGGGCATAAAATGTGTGTATCTATGCTTGGAATGTACCGGATCAATTAGTGATACGGTTAATATGTCTATTTTTCATTCATTCTTACACACACACACGCACCTATATATATATATACACACACACATATATATTCATTGTATTTATGTGTGTATATATATATATGTATGTATTATAAAAATACATATAAGGATATCATTGTTTACAATAATATCAAGTGGTATAGCATGCATAAAAAAAAAAACATGAGATAAAAAATTATTAATTAATAATTATCAATTAATAATTTTTTTATCTTATGGTATTTTTTATAAATACCACATACATTTTTTGGCTAATTTCTGGAAGTACATGGGCATTTTTGTATTTGCTGGCGATAAGAAAGACCGTACATGGCTTTTCCGCTTATGATAGCTGGCCTTGCCAATTATTTTATTTTGCTAAATATAGCTTGAAACCGTTGGTTCGGAAAATAGATGGTAAATGTTTTTATTTTTCATTCCCTTTCGAAATTATCCCTAATTGTGGTGTAGAGTTTTGACTGCTCCTTCTAGCGGGTTAGATGTCCTATTATAGACATCTCTGATGTGTTTAAATGTACACTGTATTTAAATGAATAATATATAATCTATTGACTAATTTTTTCTTCTAGCTAGACCACTGATAGCAAATAGAATTTCCAAAATTGTTTTCCTACCCACAGATTTATTAATATATATATATATATATATATATATATATATATATATACATACATTGATATACACATGCATACACACTTCTGCCATGTAACCACACACGTGCTTTTCTTGGACTATTCTTTTCCTTCTCTCCGGACCTCCTTTCCTATTTCTGACGAAGCGTCATGCACAAAATGTCACACAGTCCAACTTTTTTCCATCTTAAACTGAGCGTCCCTTTGATTTCGTTGTTTTTATTTTTATTTTCGATTTGCCTATAAATATACGCATGCATACATACGTATATGTATATATAAGTCCGTATAAGCATATAATATATGCATATATACGTAAATGTATGTGTGTGTGGGTGGGGTGGGGATGAGTGTGTGTGTGTGTGTGTGCGTACGTATGTATATACGAGGAGGTTCTGAAAAGTTCCTGGTTTTAAGGGTATCGCTGTAGGCCTAGTTGGCGGGCCAAACCTCCGATTTCTTATACAGGTCTTAGAAAAACTCAAGGGCATAAGTGAGTGAATCTGAGAGGAGAACATGTTGCATAAAGTCATAATTAACTGATCCTCCCGTAAATTCTTTTACACAAAGCTAGGAACTTTTCAGCATCCCTCAAAACAAAAGACTGGAAAAATTCGGTATATTTTTAATTCCGTGTTACACATGTTTCATCACAGGATAGGAGTTACAAAAACATACATGCTGGTAACAATAATAAATATTATTTGTTAATCTTTGCCTAGAGAATTACGGACAGGAGAAACTCGTATCATGTAATTCGTATACGTGTAACGTGGAATTACAAATATACTAAATATTTTCAGTCTTTTGTTTTGGTATGTAATTACTCTGCAAATGGAATTCACCAGAAATTTCAAATTTGCCTCATTTAAAACAAACATCTAACATTTGATTACCGTTATCTATCTATCTATCTATCTATCTATCTATCTATCTATCTATCTATCTATCTATCTATCTATCTATCTATCTATCTATCCGTGCATGCATGCATGCATGCATCCATCCATATGTACATACATACATACATACATACATACATACATACACACATATAATGAACCACAATAAACTTGTGATATAGGTAGAAATAATACTCAAATGTTCAGCTGTCTTTTTTTTGCCACAAAAAGAAAGAAGAAAGGGGTGGAAGGGGGTTAACATTCATGCATTGGATTCTCTTTAAGATGAAAATTAGCAAAAATCTATATATTTGGTAAGGGGAAGGACAAAGACTTTTGAGTTGTCCAGAGGAAATGAATATGAAGCTATTCGTTCCATCAGGAGTATACAAAAATTGTTCTATAAAAATATTTAAAAAATCTATGTCATATGTTTGCAATGCATCAGGTATGTTAACAGGGAATAGTACTAATGATCCAAGGTAGTACGAGTGAAGGATAGGGTAAGATGCTAGCACATTATGTCAGGTTTAGAGCTGCTGTCTATAATGAATTATTAAGAAGGATTATCTGCAATAGCCTCGGCCATGTCTTCAGTAGCAGTGCACAGCCAAATTTATGAGCAACACTGCTAAATTAAAGAGAAAGTAACATGTGATGTGTAGTCATGTAACTGTCCTATGTGATCAAGGAGAGGATGATGTTGATGTGACTTCTTCTGGGGATCTGTCAGGAGTGTACGATAACGACATTAATGCATCGGTTGACACTTCTTTCTTATCACTTTGTGAAGGGGTTAATAATATAGCTGATGAACAGGATCTGTATCATATTACATTGTTGATTTCAGTTCAGCTTCTCTCAAATGTGCCTTTTCCCAGAAATCTAGATCAACAGCATGTGTTTGAGCATTGTGACTATCATCAATATGCACCGTTGAAATAAACTTCAGTTCTACTGGACATGCTTCGCGAAGTATAATAGCATAGGGGTTCATCCACTGTATGTAAGGAATCAAATCAGCCGTGGATAATCCTGACACTGCTAATGCGACAGACTTGGAAGCCATATGATACAAAGCTGAGGACGCTATATCATTGCTTTTAAAGCGCAGACAAGAAATGTCTAACATACACAAATCTATTAAGCGAGTTACATTTGAGGAATATTGTGAGAAGACAAAACCATCTTCAGCTATTTTACCAGCATTAACAAGCTGAAGGTAGATATTTAACCAAGCAGTCACTGTCATTGGAGACAAATCCCAGCTCAAGTACCTTTAGCATAACTAGTTCTTGGTTGAAAATCTCTGCATCATAACAAGCACCATCACTGACATAAGCAAAATCGGAGAGTTTTGGAGGATAAACTTCCTCCAACTTGACTGCAATAAACAGTGAAGTGATTCCTATAAATTGAAGTTGCTGTTTAATCACTCACTTTTCATTTGACAAATAACGATCTGTAAAATCGAGTGATAAATAGTAGGTCTTTCGATGTAACTTATATAAGCCAATTTAATAAAATTGCCCTCATCTTATACCGTAAAAAGGGATGCCGATCCAATATACGTAGATCTTCAGTATAATTGTGTTCTTTTTCCAACACACACACAC
>NC_142928.1:103731321-103738821 GCF_046866305.1 Octopus bimaculoides
TGATGAAAATCAACCTTTTTGGGGTATGATATGGAGTAACTAGGAACAACATAATACTACAGCTGAATGGCTCTGCAGTCTGAAGCAAACAGCTTCTTATCCCCAGCAAGAGGCTATCCACTTCACAGAAGACAGTATCAGAAATATGAGTAAAAAGATAAGCAATTGAAAACCAGCAGGACCTGATGGTGTACGGGGATTTTGGATAAAAAGTTCAGTAGTTGCAATAAATTGATCACAGAACAATTTAATGCATTGATCAATGGAGAAAATGAAATCCCGGGCTGGTAGACAAAAGGATGAACAACCAACCACCTCCATTTTACCTACGCTTGGTATAGGCCGACCTGTTCAGGCAGCTGTTGTGGGCTGAATAGTGTGCTGTCGTAGTTCCGTAATTAGCTCTGTTCATAACATTTCACAAATTATTGCTAGATTTAAAGGAATGGTTTGAAGACATTTAAGTTTTTACTTTAGGTATAATGAAGTGATATGTCGGCACGTTATCTTTTAGCGCCTTATTAGCCTTGATTGTGCATAGTTATGATTGAAAGTGTTCAAGTCGTGGCCATCTTATTCAGATAGGACTGTATTATCTCTTCGATCGTGGAGGTGCAATGGCCCAGTAGTTAGGGCAGCGGACTCGCGATCATAGGATCACGGTTTCGATTCCCAGACCGGGCGCTGTGAGTGCTTATTGAGCGAAAACACCTAAAGCTCCACGAGGCTCCGGCAGGGGATGGTGGGGAACCCTGCTGTACTCTTTCACCACAACTTTCTCTCACTCTTACTTCCTGTTTCTGTTGTGCCTGTAATTCAAAGGGTCAGCCTTGTCACGCTGAATATCCCCAAAAACTACGTTAAGGGTGCACGTGTCTGTGGAGTGCCCAGCCACTTGCACGTTAATTTCACGAGCAGGCTGTTCCGTTGATCGGATCAACTGGAACCCTCGACGTCGTAAGCGACGGAGTGCCAACAACAACAATCTCTACGACCTTCCCTTTTAAATCTTTTGGGTTTGGAATAGATTTGGCAACTATTTCCAGCAGATCTCGTTAATGTTTTCACGTTGGCTGGATCTACCGTCACGCAGTTCTTTTAGTTCGATAAATGTAACATGTCAAGATATATTCTTGGTAGAAACAATGATGTGTAGCGAAAGGCTACACATCAGTATGGAAATAACTGGAACTCTGAAAATACTGGCTAAACAAGCCATTACATGAAAGTTTTTGTCGTGGAAGGAACGCCTTTGAGTATAAGTGTTCTGGACCTGTGCTTAATTAAGGGCTACAGACAATACTAACTTTACATGGACGTTCTGTGACAGTCAATAAAGCTTTTTAGTTCATAACTTTTAATCAATAGAGCTGAATCGATAAGCAAAACAGGAAAACTTTCTCGACTAAAATTTACCCACTGAATTAGACCCAACATAACTCAAAAGGAAGTACTTTTCTAAAGTTTGGGTTAATAACTCTCTTCTTTACGACCTTTATATCAGACTATATGCAGAAATGAAACAGAAAGTCGTATTATTTGTTAAAGATATTCCATTGTGAAAATTTCAATCTTTGGTTATTTCTGAATCGCGAATTCCTTTAGATTCCTTTTTACGCCATAGTTATATCTTCACACAAAACTTACCTACACATCATACATATCTTTCTATTTCTTTTCATTAAAACAGTCTGAAGACGAATGCACAAACTACGGACAATGTATACATCTTTATCAAAAACTACGTTGCTCTAGATTTCTTTTCTTTCACAACCTGTGTATCCTTCAGTCTTACTTATTCCAAAATAAATGAATTCATGGAACCATGAGACCATATTTCACATTAGAACTATATGTTATCATTATATAAATTATATCTTGCAGCCGTGAGACTTTTCACATTAGAGCGACATATTAAATCATCAGATAAATTATCTTTCAACAGTGCGACCATTCATATCAGGAAGGCCTTCAAAGCAGACGACAATTTTTCTCGGTATTTTTTTTTTCTTCCTGTTAAGATTTATCGTGTTTTGCAACCTAGATATTTACGGAGCTTTTCTCTGTGGAATAACTGATAAATCAATCAACATTACACTTTCTTAAATGTGGCTGATCATGGAATATATTGCACGTGTCAATCACCTCTTGTTCAACGAAGGATATTAATTCACTTATCTTCAACTACTGTGTTCACAAATTTAAATCTTACTGCTTCGAACATTTAGAAAAGTAACAACATCTTTTCTTCTTTTGAACGCAAAAGAAGCATGTTAGTTGGCGATTGATATCTATGCATCAGCCTGCCAACAATGATTTTCTTCAATATGGCAAGTATAAAGTTTTAAGAGATTAAAATGTGTGTCGCTTTCTTTCCTGAATTCTTTTGAGAGAATTTACGAATTATCCTTGTTTTAGGACAGCAGGGTTAGGAATAAGGATTTGGCTGTTATGTATAGCAAATCGAGTGGCCATGCAAAGGGTCAATTATATTTCAAACATAGTCATCAAATAAAATAAGTAGGTAGAACCTGAAACAGGAGATCATGGGTTCAATCTGAAGGAGTGATAACTTCGGCTGTTTCCTACTAAATAATATGTCCTTCGGCTAATGTTTCCTACCAATGTTATATACTTGCCACACAGTATCAAGCTGATTATGTTTGAACATTAATAGTACAAAGGTCTGTGGAATTTGGGTTTTGCGATAAAGCAATATTTTACAATTCATACAAAATTAAATGGCTGAAACATTGACAAAGGTGTAATACAGAATCACAAAGGAAATTGCTTGTTGTTACTCAGAAAATAAAAGAGCTTTACATTAGGGAGTGGGGAATAGAAACGAAGAGAGAGAGAGAGAAAGAAAGACAGATATGTAGAGACGGACAGGCATTAAGACACATAGAGGTAGATATTTAAGACGTAGTTGAATGGAAAAAAAAAAGGCAAAATGACAGAGAGACGGAAAGTAAGAAACAGACAAAGAATGGGAGACAAGAAAAAAGATGGAATGAAGTTGAGTTGCTGTGCACTTTTAGTGATTAGATATTTCGCAAAAATGTTTAGGTTTATGTACGTTATTATACAACATATAATACGCCATATAATACAGATAATAATAATAATAATAATAATAATAATAATAATAATAATAATAATAATAATAATAATAATAATAATAATAATAATAATAATAATAATAATAATAATAATAATGATAATAATACACATACACATACCCATAAGTATGTGTATATGTGTGTGTGTACGCATGTATTCATTCGCACTTGTTCATAGCGACGGAGGGAATTACCAGTTTCGATTGAATATAATAAACTCTATTAATTATATTGACAAGCCTGTCTATACAGAATATCAGTATGGAGTAAACTTCCCTATGCTTTTTTGACAGACATTAGAATACATGAGAAATAATTGCAAGAAAACTGCGTAAAGTGAGTGAAAGTTTGGTGTGAATCTAGGTAGTTTATGAAGAACAAAAATAATAGAAAAAAGAAGTGTACTTCTCATATAATGCTATATATAATCTCGCTTCAATAAATTATTGTATTGATTATTATTATTACATTAGTTCATGTTCTCATGCATTATTTATATCTATTTTCGACGTTCTGTAAAGAATAAAATGACATGCTCGATTTCAAGAGGCGTGTCCGTTAAACAGTATGCTGTAGATATTACATGAACACTTCTGGTATACTTTACGAATAGAACTTTTAAACATAGACACAGACACAGACACACAGACACAGACACACACACACACACACACACACACACACACACACACACACACACACACACACACACACACACACACACACACGTTCACTTTCAGTCTTTTCATTGTCATATCTAATAACTTAGAACAACAAACTGTGCACATATATTCTCACGTATACATGTTACATATAAGAAAACATTTTTGTCATTTGCTAACGAAATATATATGTACCTTGGTTTACATGTATTTGTGCCTGTACGTATAATATATACATATACATACATACATACATATATATATACATACATACATACATACACACACACACACACACACACACACACACACACACACACACACACACACACACATATATATATATATATATATATATATATATATATATATATATATATATATGTATGTATGTACGTACGTATGTATGTACATGCACACACACATAAATATAGATAGATTGCTACAGTTAAATATTTATTTACACATATGCGCTCCCAGCAGGCGTACCCATATAAATATGTATATAAATTTATCTACGTTTTTCTCTCTTTCTCTCTCTCTCTCTATCTATCTATCTATCTATCTATCTATCTATCTATCTATCTATCTCTCGCTCTCCTTCTATATCTATATTTATGCATGTATATATATGTTTGGACCTACTTATTTATGATTATATATGTATGTATATATATATATATGTGCGTGTATATGTGTGTATGTGTGTATGTGTATGTGTATGTGTATGTGTATGAGTGTATCTGTGTTTTTGCTTGTAGGTATGCCATCCCGCCCGAGAGCGCTACTTGTACTAGATTAAATGTTACAATCGTGAATAAGAATTATATATGCTTTCAGTATGATATTGTGGATTTTTATTCCTACTTGAAGCTTTAGATTTCGATTATCCTATTGCACCCATCATCAATTCAGATATTAGATCATTCTACACCCCAGAAACTTTTCTTTGTCGAAAATGCAACTTAGATGGTAAATAAAAAAAAAAGAAGAAAGAATTTGTTTGATGTCGCTATAGGAGCTTTGAACGGGTCAGATGTTTGTGAATTAAATGGTTTATATATCTTCGAAATCAGTGAATATAAGATTCCTGTCATTGGAGTTGGGGATACATCGGGATGAAGGATTATTTCTCATACAAAATATGAATGATCATGATGTGGACAGATTCAGAGATGATATAATTTTTATGTCCATTGAATTAGAATTAAATGAATATTGTTGAGAGCAAACTAAAAGCGGTTAGTATTCTGGATATAGCGTTAGATTTAGTTAGTAACAAATTTTTGCCATATCATAAACTAAGGACAAATTAGTTCATCTAGATAAGGGTTCTAATTATCCAACAAATATCTTTAATAATTTAGTATCCAATGTTTTTAAGTGTATATCATAACAATTTTCATATTCTGATCCCTTTGCAAAAACTTCACTTTTTTATAGAAGCACTTTGTCGGAGCGGATTTTCAGTTGGGAAAAAATATATACTCTAATCAGTTGTCCTCAAAATATAAATATAAATAGCAAACGTCTTTTATATAATCCAATGTTTAATCTAAATATTAGAACAAATAAAACCAAGGAGCTTTTTTAATTAGTTGCAATTCATTTTAATAGAGAACATAAATATCATAAGGTCTTAAATAGAAATTCCATTTTTACTCTTGTTATTAATATTGTGGCAGCTTTATTAATTCAGTTAATGCCAGTTATATGTGAAGTAAGAGCAATACCGAAACTGAGAGGTGTAGTTGTAGAAATCCTAGTAGTTGCCCGCTTGACCGAAATTGTCTAGCCAGTTTTTAAGCATACTGCGCAATGCTGGAAATTTGCATCTGATTAACAACAATTGGATTTTTAAGGCAAGATTTTTTCAAACTCTTGGTCAACTCGAATAGGAAAACGGATCCCGAACGTTCTAAATATATTTGGAAATTAAGGCAAAATAGTGAAAATGCCTTCATTATAAAAGATTCACATATTTCTTTTACACCTGTTTGGAAGCATGATTTCAGCAGAAAGGAGCTGAGTTGTTATATTTATTCAACAGAAGAAATTTTAATATTAGAGCAGATTGAGAATAAACTTGAACTCGCATCCGAGTACGTTTACGTAAATTAAATAAGTTGTTTAGTAATTTTCCTAAAGTAGATCCTCTCTATGAATATTCTCAATAAGAAGTTCTTGGTAGTTTGAAATTTTATTAGCTTTTGTTTTCCATTTAATTATTCCATATGTGCAGCAGAGGATGCTGCTTGGTTGCCTCATAATTTTATGAAACACTGTATTCTGAACGTGTTCAAAAATAAACATTTTACTAAGACCTTTCCTTCCTTCTTTATTTCCTTCCTTCTGTCTTTCCTTCTTTCTTTCTTTCCTTCCATCTTCCTTTCCTTCCTTCTTCCCTTCTTTCTTTCTTTCCCCTCCTTTCATTCGTTCGTTCCTTTCTTCCTTTCTTTCTTTGTTTTTGTTTTCTTTTTTCTTTACCACTTTCATTGTCCGAGGTTTGGTTAAATGGGAATGTGAAACTCAGAGTAACAACATTTGAACTTTCAGTTTAAAATATTGCGTTATTCTCCTTTCAGTATCCAGTATTGCCCATTTTACTCCTTATCTACACTGAATAATTTACATTCAAGATCTTGCACACACACACACACACACACACACACACACACACACACACACACACACACACACACACACACACACAAACACAAATGTATAGATTAGCTATACGTACGTACGTACCTACCTACATACATACATACATACATACATACATACACATGCATATATGCGCGAGTATTGAAATAGCGAAGTTTATATTTGCGAATATAGTAAAACCACTCGAAGAAAGAAAACCCCAAATCAATCTCCTGCTGACTGATGGGTATACTTTTATAAGGAAAAACTTTGGAAGAGACTCTCTGACATAAAATCTACGGCTGAAGTAGTTTTTGAACATTTGGCTCTTGTCACTGGATATTTAAGTAACGTTTTTCTATATTCCCCCGGTACAACTGAAATCTGAAGCAGTTTGACAAATAACCAGTATTCAAGACTCCATGTGCATATCGTAATACTTTACTTGCTTATGAAATCCGGATTTGGGAGTTATACAGATAATATGTAGGAAACAAAATATGAGAGATCATTTATTAGATGTTTACTTATAATTTGTGTATCACTCAAAGATGGATATTCAGCTATGGATATTTAGAGAGTGTTGTAGAAGTATATGTGACTGTATTCCAGTGATATATATATATAGGTGTCTTTAAAAATAGTTTGACATGATGAAACAATCAATATGAAAGCGTTGTATGTAATTGTGCATCGTTTTTATAGATTTTGGCTCTTGAGTCGTTGTTATGATAGCTGGAAGTCTTACGAGGGACAGAAAAGTTATGTCGGCATCCGCAGAAGTCCTCAGCGGTACGATGGCCGACACCAAAGAAATTTAGGCAACCGGCGCCATAATGAAGCAATACAAAATGGTAAGAAACGTACGTTTTAACAAGTTAGTTTGAAGATGCATGTCTATAACAGCCAGCGGAAATGGTGTTGCTTGTCCCTAGATTGGCGGCCCGGTTAAGATTCTTGGGTATTTGTTTATTCCAAGATCTCAAGATAGAAAGAAAACTGCTATGACGTTATGTGTGTCCAGTCTTGCGAGAAATAGACTGAGCTGAAGCTAAACCTGAAATTTTGGA
>NC_142928.1:103743821-103746321 GCF_046866305.1 Octopus bimaculoides
ATAAAATTTATGCATTACTGGGTTAATAATTATTTTATTATCAAATCTATAATATACCTTCCAACTGCAGTCGTTTTATATTCTTGATACACTCAGGCAATAATTATTTTCTCTAAAGAGTTTGTATATGTATATGATTGTGTAGGTGTATGTAATTACAATAATTATTTTTAACAAAACATAGAATGGTAAATCAACCTAATACACTTATTAATGTTATCTAGTGGTTGTCTTTTGAGATGCGACATTGATCATCGTTTGTTACTGAATGAACACAGATTCACACATACAAACACTGGTTCACATATACACACATATACTCACACAGTTGAAACGCTGTTTGATTTTTTTTTCACCGTAGAATTTCCATCATCCCACCGCTACCAGTTTACCATCACCCCTTCATTCCTTATTCATCTATCACCCATTCCTTTCTCAATAATACAAGAGTATTATTATAGTAGATATTGTTTTTACTCCTCATTCATTTTCCAGACGATACAAGGACATATAGTTACCTTTCTAGAAGGTTTAGCAACTCTATAGGGGATCACGCCATGGCTCGTATGAATTTTAGGATTCCAACTTGATTCAATGGTTTGAAACATTCATCATTGTTATATCAAAGCTTTATTTTTAAAATGGACCATACACATCATTGTTCTCACATTCAGATGTCTATCATTACATCGACGAACTTACTTAGTTACGTTTTTCTTTCCTTCATTAAGGTGTAACGAGGTTATCACTTGCAGTTGTTTGACTTCCTAAAATTAGTTGTGAAATCTCTCTCAAATCAAACCGTACCTATAACTTTAAAGAGAATGACTTATTTGATTAATGTCACTCTAGATGGGAAAGTGACTCTTGGTTACGGACGGGATATATTTAACTGGAGTTGACTGGAGCTGCACAACAACAACAACATCACCAACGCCATCATCGTCAACAATAACAACAGTAACAACAACAGCAACAACAACAACAACGTCAATGACGACGACAAACTAAAATCATCAATGATTGCGAAATAGTCACATATTTACATGTAAAATAAGAGGAAAAAGAAAATAATGAGATTTTTAAAAGATTAAATCGTTGGGATTTTGTTAATTTCTTTAATTTCTTTATGAAAAACATATTTCTTAATCAATCATATACTTTACGCTCTGTACGTATTCTGCTTAATGAGAATCTACAGTTTCAGAAATAAATATATGTATATATGTATATGTATGTAATGTGTATGTGTGATGTGTGTGTGTCTGTGTGTGCATTAGTGTGTAAGTATGCATGCATATATATGTATACACACACACACACACACACACACACACACACACACACACACACATATATATAACACACTTCAACATTGTAAAAAAAATAATAAAAAAAAAATACCATAATAAAAAACGTGAAAACCAGACCATGTTTTAACTTTATTCAACCAATATATTATTATTCTATACACATTTACACAAATTCGGAATATATATATATATATATATATATATATATATATATATATATATATATATATATATATGTTAAAATTGTGTAATCATTCGTACTTAAGTCACTACAACTGTGTGAGCCCCATTTGAGAAATTTAAGGACTTCTTTGAACTTATTCGTTTATGTCTGTAAGCGATGTGATTTCATATTTTTGAATGACATGCGAAATTCTAGCTGGCGTGCGAGGTTTTTGCTGGCAAATAATGAAAGCTTGTGCGACAAGTTTCTATAAAGAAACCAGTTGATTGGTCTGATACTCAGTCAATCTCATTTTCACACATTTTTCTATAATTACATCGGGGAGGCACTTGTTTGAACTAGATCGTATTTACGAGGCTCTGCGAATATGCAAAATTCTGGAAGCCCTGATCGTATTATTTAGTATAAGCTAATAACACATTCTACCATTATAAGAAAAAAGCTCTTGCACTCTGCGAGACATTGCTAGTGAGATAAATAAGATCTGGCAAATGATCTCCTGCTATGGATGCTAAAGCATGGCCGTACTCGAGCAGGCCGTCCGAACACAACGTATGTAGATCAACTCACCAAAGACATTGGTTGCCTCGCGGAAGACTTCGCACAACTAATGCAAGACCGGGATGGAAAATGTGTGTGTGTTAAAACTGTCCAAACAGAGTCAACTGGATGATGGGATGAATCAGTAATGGAAAAGACAAAAATTCGATGAAACTTTAGGCCAAGACATCCTTAAATATTGGAGTAAAAGCTAATCTTTTTGGTATAACATTGATCCATGTAGCTTGGTAATTATCTATAGTTTCAAAGATGAAAGATAAATATGCCCTTGAATAAAGACTTAGGTTTATCATCGGTAGCTTTTCTTGAAGATGGTAAATGAAAGAATCACTCGTCAAATAGTAGCCATATCATTGCTTGAAGCGATTAGTTGTCCCATCTCATGTACATGTTTCCTAGCTCGATATACAGAGTAAATTGAGACTTAAGTGTACTGGACACT